>NC_057814.1:426096704-426396704 GCF_018294505.1 Triticum aestivum | reverse complement strand
AGTCACCTTCCCTCATCCCAAACTCCACAGTCACCCCAAAGAGTGGAATTAGACTTGGTTTTATTGCATGGATACCTCTCCATCTGATGAAAACCCCCTGCCGGGTTACCGCCCTGAACGTCTGAGCAACACACATCCTTTTCCTCAGAGGTTGACTGCAAGAGAAAGGGCCAATTATGCTCCTCAACTATCAAAGCTCAGAGCCTTCATGGCAAAACGGTTTGACAGGAGTTGATCTTGCTCGTTGTTGGATTAGCTGGAGTATTCTGCCCTTAAGCCGGTGCTCCGGTTTGATGTGTGAATATACGGGGAGTTTGAAGGATGCTCAGCGGCACATTGACATTCAGCTTACAGACGCAGAAGTCACTGAGGCTGTAAAAAAGATACTGAACGAACCGGAGGCTGTCTGTGCCCAAACCAGACTGCTTCCTTTCTGCACCTTCAACAAACCACCAGCTGTAAGAATCATATAACCTTTTTATCTGAAGTGGCTTCTGTCCAAATATTCTCTGAAAGTGTGATTATTCTCTGACAGGGTGATGATCCGTTCTGGAACAAGAAACCATCACAGGAGAAACTGGTGAAGCCGCAAGACAAACCGGTCAAGCCAGTTCGTCCAAATACCAAGGTTGCTAAAAATCCTGCCAAGAAAAGGACCACTGCATCCTCCGCCAGATCCAGAAGAAACCGACGCTGACGACATGCTTAACGATCCTCCGCCTCAAGACCATGACTTCCTTGCTGAACAAGTGCAAGTTGATAATACAAGCCATGCAGACCAGCCAAACAGCCCTGTCCGAACTGATGACAAACTGGTCAGTCCAGTTAAGGACACTGACAAACCACCAACTCCAGTGAAGGCTACTGATGACCAAGACGATGACATTATGATTACTGGCACTAGCTACACCACTCCTGGCAATCCTGTCGCTTTTTCAAAGCATACTACCAAGGACGAGCTCTCTGCTATCGGCAAAGGCAAATGGAATGCCGATTTATCAAGCTACGCCCATCTCAATGCTCAAGAAATTCACTCTGGCTTCTTGAACCGTCTGTATACCAGCCGTGACTATGAAGCTAGCTTGGTAAACTTGATGAAGGAGCGATATGAGGTAACTACTATTTTCCTCTTTTGTCCAATTACAGCTTATCAACTCCTAGTAGCCCCCAAGTGACGGTTTATGATACCAACCTAAACCGGGACTTTTGTCATAACTTAACTTTGCATAGTGAGCCTCCAGGGACCGGATTACTTCTTTATGATGAACCGGTTCCTTAAAATTTGCCGTACTGCTCTTTCACCGGTATAGCTCCCAAGGGCCGGTTTAACTTTATAAAGATGAACCGGGACTGTATAAGAATTCCCATACCAACAGTTTTTGAGCAAACACACACTAACCCCCAAGTGCCAAGATTAATACTTGTATTGTGCTTGGGACTTGTAGAAATTTCTGATAAGGAGCAAATATGCATTAGTCCCCAAGTATCAAGGGCATAACTTGTTATGTGCTTGGTACTTCAAATATGTAGTGTCAACTCATTATGTATCTGTCTCTTTATAGGCTGAACTGAGCAAGAAGGAAAGCTAAACCGCTGATCTGCAAGAGAACATCAAGTCCCAGCAAGCCGAAACTTCCAAAGCAAAAGATGAGCTGACGAGCGCCTTAGCCGCTACGGAAAAGCTAAAGGAGACCTTCGCCAAGGAGCGGGCGGATTGGAACACAGAGAAATCCGCTTTGCGGAAAAGAGCTGAAGACGCAGAAGCAGCTCTCAAACCGATGGTAGACGAGCTGACCGGTGTAAACTGGTAGATACATGCCATGACTACTGCTGTCTTCGGTAAGCATCCTTGCTTTATACTTTCAACATATCTTCCCGTGCGTTGCCGGTTTACTGATGTTTGTAATGATGCAGGAACTCGCATTAGTCATCTGGGCTCTAATGTTCAGAAGAAGCTGAAGGCTGCGTACACGCTGATAGAGCAACTGTATACCGGCGCACAACGAATTATCTGCACCGCTTCTCACAATAAGCCGCCCCCGACGTTAATCAAGGATACCTTAGACATGCTATCTATGCTGCCTGCCCGGGTAGAAGATTTAAAGAGGTCTGCTGCAAGGGCTGGCGCTCTGACCGCATTAACCCGGGCAAAAGCATGGGTGCCTGACCGATCCGGCGGACGTGGCTAAAGGCTACCCAAGCATAAAAGAAGACGGATCAGAATTTAGCACTGAAGATCTCCGCGCCATAAACCGGGAAGTACGTCCACTGGCTTGTCAACTTGCTGAAGAGGCTGATCTTTCATTTTACCAGGCGAGTTATGATACCAATAACAAGCGGGTTGCTGCACCAACTCCTGAGGCTCAAAACCTGATCCCTCCAATACGTAAGCACACTTATGCCCCTGACATTGAACCGTCCAACCTTATAAGCGACGAAGCTGTGTTCCAAGCTTTAACTGGGATCGACTGGACAACTGTTGACTTCCAGCCGCTCGGTAGGGATGAAGAAGATGAACCGGTGCAAGATGATCCGCAGCCGTCAGGTCAAGCTGATAAGCAATCATAATCCGGGGGCCGGTTTAGTCTTCCACGTGCTGTAATGCTTATTAAGAAACAATTATCCCATTGGGCACTGAAACGCCTTGTAATAGGCTAGTTAAAACACTTGGTTTGTTATGCCTTCGTGCATATTTATCTGCAACTGCTGCGTGTTAATCCGCCATGCTTAAGATATGATGTTCATAATCCATAGCTATTTGTTCAAGTTGTTCCTGTAGATAAGAAGCTTAAAGCGCCCTGGCGGTTTACCACCGGGCGGGTCATGATACCCAAATATATATATATATATATATATATATATATATATATATATATATATATATATATGACCAAGGTTTATAACCAAGGTTGTAAAAGATAACCAAATATGGAAATATATGATACATGTGACCTTTAGGCATAGTCTTGGCAGACCAACCTTGTAATGAGGGTAATAAACCTAATCCGGAGTAGAGGTAACTCCTGTTATATGATGCCGGTTTACAATAAAACCGTTCCGGGTTGTGATAAACACCGGTTTATTCCATACTGGTGACTTTGAGTCAAAATCAGACCGGGCTGATAGTCTCCAGATTATAATTTGATAGTATACTGTCAACTTGTAGTTGATAGCCTAACCGGGTTGATAAACACTGGTTTAAAAACATCACAAATCTTACGAAAACAAAGAAAACTCAGCAAAAGGCAAATAAAAACCGTTGTAGTCGAGGCTTTTCACGGGCTGCCCGGCCCCAAATTCGATCAAGAGCTGTAGCTATGGTTCGGGTTCGACCAAGCCCCCAAGTGATGCTCTGGCATTACACCGATCAAGAGGTGTAGCTATGGTTCGGGTTCGACCAAGCCCCCAAGTGATGCTCTGGCATTACGCCGATCAAGAGGTGTAGCTATGGTTCAGGTTCGACCAAGCCCCCAAGTGATGCTATGGCATTGCGCCGATCAAGAGGTGTAGCTATGGTTCGGGTTTGACCAAGCCCCCAAGTGATGCTGTGGCATTGCGCCGATCAAGAGGTGTAGCTATGGGTCGGGTTCGACCAAGCCCCCAAGTGATCTAATATCAAGCTTTGAGAAGCTAAATCAAGGGGTAAACCGGACGCCGCTTTGTAAGCTCCATGTAACCACACATGATGTAAGAAAATAACAGATACCCCGCTTCAGCTGAGGTTCCGGATTATTATATTGATCATAATATATACAATGTCATAATATGTACATAAACAGAGCCTGTAGCTCAAGTATAGTAGGGCCGAAGATGAGCAATATTCCACGGCCGGTTGGTCTCCTCCTCCGATTTACGTGAGTCTTTTCGCTCTCGAACATCGATTAGGTAGTATGACCCGTTGTGCAGATTCTTGCTGACCACAAAAGGTCCTTCCCATGGGGGGGATAGCTTGTGCATATCCGTCTGATCCTGGATGAGTCGAAGCACCAAATCTCCTTCTTGAAAGGTTTTGGTTCTAACCCGGCGGCTATGATAACGACGCAGATCTTGCTGATAAATCGCCGAACGGGCTGCCGCCATGTCACGCTCCTCATCTAATAGTTCAAGAGCTTCCTGCCGTGCCTTCTCATTGTCAGCTTCAACATATGCCGCTACACGAGGTGAGTCATGACGGATGTCACTAGGAAGAACCGCTTCTGCTCCATAAACCATCAAGAACGGTGTGTATCCTATCGATCTGTTGGGTGTGGTATTGATGCTCCATAACACTGAAGGTAGCTCCTCAACCCAACAACCCGGCGTCCGTTGCAAAGGAACCATAAGCCGGGGTTTGATGCCTCTCAAGATCTCTTGATTGGCCCTCTCCACTTGACCATTGGACTGGGGGTGAGCCACTGATGACACATCAAGCCGGATGTGCTCACATTGACAGAACTCCTTCATGGCACCCTTTGACAGATTGGTACCATTGTCTGTTATTATGCTGTGTGGAAAGCCAAACCGAAAGATCACCTTTTTGATGAATTGAACCGCCGTGGCTGCGTCACACTTACTAACTGGCTCTGCCTCCACCCACTTCGTGAACTTATCAACCGCCACCAAAAGGTGGGTCTTCTTGTCCTTGGACCTCTTGAAAGGCCCAACCATATCGAGCCCCTAAGTTGGAAACGGCCAGGTAATTGGAATCATCCTCAATTCTTGAGCCGGTACATGAGCGCGTCTTGAGAATTTCTGACAGCCATCACATCTTTTGACCAAGTCTTCGGCATCAGCATAGCTGTCAACCAATAGAAACCGTGACGAAACGCCTTGGCCACCAAAGATTTTGAACCGGCTTGGTGACCACAATCTCCTTCATGGATCTCACGCAAAATTTCACGTCCTTCCTCAGGAGAGACACAGCGTTGAAACACCCCTGTCACACTGCAATGATGTAACTCTCCATTGATAATAGTCATGGACTTGGACCGCCGGATTATCTGCCTGGCCAAAGTTTCATCCTCTAGTAACTCGCCCCGGTTCATATACGCCAGATATGGAACCGTCCAATCCGGGATAACATGAAGAGCCGCCACCAACTGAGCCTCCGGATCAGGAACAGCCAAATCCTCTTCACCAGGGAGCTTGACGGACGGATTATGCAAAACATCCAGGAAGACGTTAGGTGGAACCGGTTTACGTTGGGAACCCAGGCGACTTAAAGCGTCCGCCGCTTCATTCTTCCGCCGGTCCACATGATCCACCTGATAACCCTTAAAGTGACCTGCAACAATATCCACCTCACGACGATATGCTGCCATGAGTGGGTCCTTGGAATCCCAAGTGTCGGACACTTGTTGAGCCACCAGATCCGAGTCACCGAAGCACTTAACTCGGCTTAGGTTCATCTCCTTAGCCATCCGAAGACCATGGAGTAAAGCCTCATATTCAGCTGCATTGTTAGTGCAAGGGAACATTAAACGGAGAACATAACAAAGCTTATCACCTCGTGGGGAAGTTAATACGACTCCAGCCCCCGAGCCCTCCAATTGCCTGGACCCGTCAAAATGTATAGTCCAATAAGTATGATCCGGCTTCTCCTCTAGCGCTTGTAACTCTGTCCAATCATTGATGAAATCCACAAGTGCCTGATATTTGATCGCCGTTCGGGGTATGTATTTCAACCCGTGAGGCCCGAGCTCGATAGCCCACTTAGCAATCCGGTCGGTTGCTTCCCTGTTCTGGATTATATCTCCCAAAGGAGCAGAGCTGACCACCGTGATGGGATGACCTTGGAAATACTGCTTAAGCTTCCGGCTTGCCATGAAAATCCCATACACCAATTTTTGCCAATGCGGGTACCTCTGCTTGGACTCAATAAGTACCTCACTGATATAGTAAACCGGCCGCTGAACCGGATATTCGTTTCCTGCCTCTTTGCGCTCCACCACAATAGCCACACTAACAGCCCGAGCGTTAGCTGCCACATATAGCAACAATGGTTCTTTGTCAACCGGAGCAGCGAGAATCCGCGGATTAGCTGGCTGCCGCTTTATGTCCTCAAATGCTTCATTAGCGGCGTCACTCCAGACGAAGTTATCTGTTTTCTTCAGCATATGATACAAAGGGATGGCCTTCTTGCCAAGGCGACTGACAAACCGGCTCAACGCGGCAAGCCGGCCTGCCAGGCGTTGGACATCATTGATACACTTCGGTTTAGCCAAGGAGGTGATGGCCTTGATCTTTTCCGGATTAGCTTCAATGCCCCTCTTAGACACCAAAAAAGCCCAAGAGCTTGCCTGCAGGTACACCAAAGACGCACTTGGCCGGATTAAGCATCATTTTATAAACCCGCAGGTTATCAAAGGTTTCCTTCAAGTCATCAATCAATGTCTCCTTCTATCTTGATTTTACCACAATATCATCCACATAGGTGTGAACATTGCGGCCGATCTGTTTATGAAGACAATTCTGCACACACCGTTGATAAGTCGCCTGGGCACTCTTGAGTCCAAAGGGCATGGACACATAGCAGAAGGCTCCAAAGGGAGTTATGAAGGCTGTCTTCTCTTGGTCCTTAACTGCCATTTTGATCAGATGATAAGCAGAATATGCATCCAAAAAACTTAAACGCTCACAACCCGCTGTAGCATCAATAATTTGATCAATACGGGGGAGGGCGAAAGGATCTGCTGGACAAGCTTTGTTGAGATCTGTGTAGTCCACACACATACGCCAAGTGCCGTTCTTTTTAAGGACCAGCACCGGATTAGCTAACCACTCAGGATGGAATAGTTCAATGATAAATCCAGCTGCCAAGAGCCTGGCTACTTCCTCTCCAATAGCCTTGCGTCTTTCTTCATTGAACCGGCCGAGAAACTGCTTGACCGGCTTATACTTAGGATCAACATTGAGAGTGTGCTCAGCGAGTTCTCTCGGTACACCTGGCATGTCAGAAGGCTTCCATGCAAAGATGTCCCGATTCTCACAGATGAACTCGATGAGCGCGCTTTCCTATTTCGGATCCAAGCTAGCGCTGATGCTAAACTGCTTAGACGAATCGCCAGGCATGAAGTCAACAAGCTTAGTCTCATCAGCCGATTTAAACTTCAGGGCCGGATCATGCGCTGTAGTTGGTTTCTTCAACGAAGTCATATCTGCCGGATCAACATTGTCCTTGTAAAACTTCAACTCTTCTGTTGCACAAACCGACACAGCATAAGCCGCATCACCTTCTTCACACTCCAGAGCAATCTTGCGGCTCCCATGCACGGTTATAGTTCCCTTGTGACCCGGCATCTTGAGCTGCAGATAGACATAGCAAGGCCGTGCCATAAACTTAGCATAAGCTGGACGTCCAAATAGGGCATGATACGGGCTGCTGATTTTCACCACTTCAAAGGTCAAGGTTTCTGATCTCGAGTCATGCTCATCTCCAAAAGCCACCTCCAGAGCTATCGTACCAACATGATATGCCGACTTACCAGGCACTACACCATGGAACACCGTATTGGACGGTTTAAGATTTTTATCTGTTAACCCCATGCGACGGAAATTTTCATAATAAAGGATATTGATACTACTCCCTCCATCCATGAGTACCTTAGTGAACTTATAACCTCCCACCTGAGGTGCCACCACCAGAGCCAGATGACCCGGATTGTCAACCCGGGGTGGATGATCTTCTCTACTCCACACAATCGGCTGCTCGGACCAACGCAAATAACGGGGCACCGCCGGCTCAACGGCATTCACCACCCTTTTATGAAGCTTCTGATCGCGCTTGTCCAAGCTAGTGGTGAAGACATGATACTGTCCGCTGTTCAACTGCTTCGGGTTGCTCTGGTAACCCGACTGCTACTGCTGTTGATTGCCCTGATGATTATAGCCACCTTGATTGCCCCGATTACTTTGACTGTTATGTCCACCCTGATTACCGTGGAAGCCTGAACCGGAATTTCCTCCCCCATAACCCGGCCCATGAGACCCGGGGCCCGAACCGCCTCCTGATCCATGATCATACCGGAAAGAATCAAAAAATTTTAACTCTTGCATGATGTAACAATATTTCCAGAGGTGCGTGGATGGGTCCTCCTTCGTCCCATGCTTTGGACAGGGCTGGTTCAACAGATAAGACAAACGGTCCGGATTAGGACTTGGCCTCCATCGCGCTGGGGCGGTTTACCCTTGCGCCCTGGCCCTTGTCACGTGTATTAGTGTTAGCCACAAAGTCTAAACCGTGGTCCGCCTTACGCTTGCCGCCGTTTCCATGACCCGCTGGGTTGTGGTGCTGCCCCTTGGCATTGCTGCTCTTCTTTCCCTTCCCTATCTTATCATCGTTAGACTCAGGATCCTTGGTACTATCAGAGTCGGCATACTTCACCAGTGCAGCCATGAGGGTTCCCATGTCATAACAACGACGTTTGAGCCGCCCCAACTTCAACTTCAGGGGTTCAAATCAGCAATTGCCTTCCAATGTTAAAACTGCGGTGTCAGCGTTGATGCGGTCCGATGAATGCAAAATCTCCGAAACCCGGCGCACCCAATGGGTTGTTGACTCTCCTTCCTCCTGGACACAGGCGGCTAAGTCCACAATTGACATGGGCTGCTTGCATGTATCCTTGAAATTCTGAATAAACCGGGCTCTCAACTCGGCCCATGACCTGATAGAATTAGCCGGTAAGCTCTTTAACCAAGTGCGGGCTGTCCCTTCTAACATCATGGTGAAGTATTTCGCACATGCCGCATCATCCACATCCAGCATCTCCATGGCCATCTCATAGCTTTCGACCCATGTTTCAGGGGATAAATCGGCGGTCTAATTCGGCACCTTGCGCGGGCCCTTGAAATCCTTGGGCAGGCGCACATTGCGCAATGCTGGTACAAGACATGGCACTCCCAAAGAACTAGAGGTAACTCCTGGTTCCACCGATGTGGTTGGACGAACCGGAGTAAGCTGACGGGCTTCATGCTGGGCCGCTAACTCGGTCTCTCTGCGTGCCCGAGCCCGGTTCACCACCTCCTGAGCATCACCAGCACCACCCGTCGGGTTATTGCCACGGGGCGGGTCTCGGTTTCGCGCATTGCTTGACACTGCCGGTTCATCCATACGCCTATTGTAACTCCGGCTTGGCCGGGGAGTGGAATGAATCCGATCGCGACTATATGAATAAGCCTCCTGTTGAACCTGGGCTGTCTGAAGAAGTTCCTTAACCCGACGCGTCTCGACCGCCGCCGGAGAATTGCCTTCGATCGGGATGGCCGCCAGCCGTGAAGCGGCAGCGACAATGTTGTCCATCGGGTTAGAGTAATGATCCGGTGGCATGGGGACATGCGGTGCTACAATGTTGTTCTGACGAGGCGGATCCGCCAAACATTGTTGAACCGGCGCCCTGCTCCAGGTGCCTTCGCCCGGTTTACCACCGGCAGATTACTGCTCCCTGCTCCTGGGGTGTTAAAGAGATTTCTAGCGTCATAAACCGGCGGCAGGCGAGATCGGTGCCTCTGCTTCAGGACTTCGTTCGACGCACTCTGATCCAGCATAATCTGGTAAGCTTGTGCATCCAAAGCGGCCCGCTCCACGACTATCCTGGTATCCTCAGCTGCTAAGTCGGCTTTGGCCTGGGTGATCCGATCTTTCACTTTCGCAATTTCCGCATTGTGTGCATCCTGATCCGTCGGGTTAACCTCCGCCGTCAGCGTTGCCAATGCGTCAAACAAATCAGATAGAACCTGAGCTGGCGGTCGCACAGGGCCTCCTGCCCCGGCTGCTGCCGCCGCTGCCGAGCCGGAAATCATCGCCGCTGCGGTCGAAGAGTGGAGCGCCGGTTGCGTACCGGCCATGAAGATCGCAACCCGGTTTGGCAGATCAAAGGGGTCCGGAATACTGTCGCCATCGGAACAGCCCCCAATCCAGCCATCTTGTAACTGATATAACAACTCTGTCTCTCCGGTCGATGACTCGTTGCCGTAATAAACGACGGTCTCACCACCAGATTCCGATCTATCCTCAGATTCCCCTCCATGGATAACTGCCATGAAGGCACGCTTCATGACAGGCTTGACCCGGGCAGATCTCGCACGCTGAGTCGTTTCGACGAGGTCGGTGCAGATGTCCGGCTCAGGGCCCGGTTCGCCGATCTTGCAAATGAAAACGTGTATGCCACCAAAGGGGACCCGGTACCCGTACTCAATTGAGCCGGCCTCGGGGCCCCAGCCTGCATCGTCGATGTAGAGCTTGCCGCGACGACTCTTGGTCATCCGGCCCACAGCGTAACCCTTGAGTCCTTCGAAGTTGCCCTCCAAGAACTTGAAACCATCGTGCGATAGCCCCACGGTGGGCGCCAACTGTCGTGGTTTTGTCACGGAAGATGTCCTAGAGAAAGGACTTAGTCGTGGAGCCATCGCTACGAGTTAGCTTAAAGGGGTTAAAGCGGACAAGGGACCCAAGAGAGTTTTATACTAGTTCGGCCACTTACGATGAAGGTAAAAGCCTACGTCTAGTTGTGATGGAATTGATGGGGTTTCGATGACCAGGGAGCGAATACGCTTTGCCTGAGTCTCGAGTTGTTGTTTGTTGTCCTTGGACCGCCGCCGGGTCGTCCCCTTATATACATGGGTTGACGCCCGTTGGTTTACAGAATCCCGAGGCCGGCTCATAATCGTGTCCGGCTCGTTCTCTGCTACTTCTATCTCACAACACAAGTTTACATATCAATGCCGGTTTATGTCTACAGACCTTAAACCGGCTTTGGGCCCTGGGCCTTCATGAAGCCTCACCGTCTGTCTTCATGGACTTCAGATACAGATGAACTACTTATGGGGTTAACCCGGCCTCTCCTGGCCGGTTTACGCCCAGTGGTAATATCCCCAACACCACATAAAATATTTGTCACTATTTAAATAACCGTATTTCGTATTTGCACAAACAGGGATTTCTGTCTCCATATCGTTTCTATCTACGCAATCAAAAGTACACACCTCAGTTTTAGTACAACTGCACAAAATGAGATGGCTATTCCTAGCTGCCGTCCTCTAACCACCAGTGTTCCAGGTATTCCTACATTGGTAGTAACTAGGTAGAATGACCAACGCAATCTAAAAGAAGCTGATTCGTATGTTTTACTTCCTGATTGCAGTGCAGGGACGAGCGAAAACAACCGCATCCTAGTCCGGAATGCACTTTCTACCAGTTCATCCATGGACCGAGGACTAGCTGGCACGACTGCACGGAGGTTTTTTGGACAAGTGCGCGGACAAGAGTCGTTGTGGTCTTCTTATCTCTGCAAATAGTGGTGCTTAAATTTAGTGGAGTGCACAAGAATTTCAGCTGGTTGATGTCTACTATGCAACCTTCTTCTTGTAGACGTTGTTGGGCCTCCAAGTGCAGAGGTTTGTACGACAGTAGCAAATTTCCCTCAAGTGGATGACCTAAGGTTTATCAATCCGTGGGAGGCGTAGGATGAAGATGGTCTCTCTCAAACAACCCTGCAACCAAATAACAAAGAGTCTCTTGTGTCCCCAACACACCCAATACAATGGTAAATTGTATAGGTGCACTAGTTCGGCGAAGAGATGGTGATACAAGTGCAATATGGATGGTAGATATAGGTTTTTGTAATCTGAAAATATAAAAACAGCAAGGTAACTAATGATAAAAGTGAGCGTAAACGGTATTGCAATGCTAGGAAACAAGGCCTAGGGTTCATACTTTCACTAGTGCAAGTTCTCTCCACAATAATAACATAATTGGATCATATAACTATCCCTCAACATGCAACACAGAGTCACTCCAAAGTCACTAATAGCAGAGAACAAACGAAGAGATTATGGTAGGGTACGAAACCACCTCAAACTTATTCTTTCCGATCAATCCATTGGGCTATTCCTATAAGTGTCACAAACAGCCCTAGAGTTCATAGTAAAATAACACCTTAAGACACACATCAACCAAAACCCTAATGTCATGTTGATACTCCAATGTCACCTCAAGTATCCGTGAGTATGATTATATGATATGCATCACACAATCTTAAATTCATCTATTCAACCAACACATAGAACCTCAAAGAGTGCCCCAAAGTTTCTACCGGAGAGTCAAGACGAAAACGTGTGCCAACCCCTATGCATAGGTTCATTGGCGGAACCCACAAGTTGATCACCAAAACATACATCAAGTGAATCAATAGAATAACCCATTGTCACCACGGTTATCCCACGCAAGACATACATCAGGTGTTCTCAAATCATTAAAGACTCAATCCGATAAGATAACTTCAAAGGGAAAACTCAATCCATTACAAGAGAGTAGAGGGGGAGAAACATCATAAGATCCAACTATAATAGCAAAGCTCGCGATACATCAAGATCGTATCACTTCAAGAACACGAGAGAGAGATCAAACACAAAGCTACTGGTAGATACCCTCAGCCCCGAGGGTGAACTACTCCCTCCTCATCATAGAGAGCGCCGGGATGATGAAGATAGCCACCAGTGAGGGATCCCCCCCTCCGGCAGGGTGCCGGAACAGGGTCCCGATTGGTTTTTGGTGGCTACAGAGGCTTGCGGCGGCGGAACTACCTATCTATTCTGCTTCCCGAAGGTTTTAGGGTATATTGGTATATATAGGAGAAAGAAATACGTCAGGGGAGCCACAAGGGGCCCACGAGGGTGGAGGGTGCGCCCCCCTGCCTCGTGCCTTCCTTGTTGATTCCCTGATGTGCACTCCAAGTCCCCTAGATTGCTTCCGTTCCAAAAATAACTTTCCCGAAGGTTTCATTCCGTTTGGACTCGATATTCCTTTTCTGCGAAACACTGAAACAAGGGAAAAAACAGAAACCGGCACTAGGCTCTGGGTCAATAGGTTAGTCCCAAAAGTAATATAAAAGTGCATAGTAAAGCCCATAAAACATCCAAGATGGATAGTATAATAGCATGGAACAATCAAAAATTATAGATACGTTGGAGACGTATCACTGGTCCGTACACTACATGGTTAAGTTCAACATTCCAGCTGAGAACACAATTATAATTGGTTATTCTGGAATGAGAGAACCTAACCTTGGATGGTGGCAACAAGCAAAAACCAGAGTGAACTCCAGGAAATTTAAGCCTGCCGGGAGGCCCGTTGCTCAGTGAAGCCTTGCTTGTTTTTTCCTGATTTGTAAACCTTCTCACAACTTTGTCTTTTGCTATGAACTAGTAAATGTTTGTTATGTTCTATGAATCATTGAGATGTATAAAATTGCTTAACTTAAGCTTTTCGATTTTTTTATGAAGCCAGGTTTAATGTGAGTGTTCCACATGAACGCTGGACTAGCGTGTGAACGTTTGGAATTTACATTGTGGCCTCGGTTAGCTGCATGAACCACTGTAACAAGATACATAGTTGCTTATATGTCAAACAGCAGATTATTTATTGTTAGCTAGTCGATAGCATGGTGTTGAAGCGAGCTGAGCCAATGTGCCGTGTTTTGCACAATTGCTTACAAGTGGGGTAGCACCAACAGTGTTTACAAGTACTTATGCATACGTCAGCGCACAGTTCTTGAACGAGTACTCTATTTCATCAAACACACATTGCTCATATGATAAACCGTGACAACTTATGTCTTACCATGCCATATTCATGAAAAAACTAGTGAGGACGCATCTGTTTCAGCAACAAATATGATGGTTCTCACATGATTCACGGGCACACAAAAGTAGCAGCAGTTCCCATAGATGGATTCAAACAGAGTACTAGCCCCAGAGGGCTCGATAATAGGCAAGGTTCGGATAATTAGACACAATCCAAACTACTATTAAACACTATCCGGGGCAACTATTTCATGCCTCGATCTAATTTGGGCTGGACACAAGACACACCTTGCCATGAACATCATCGAGGACGTCCGGCAGCAGCTCAATCCTGTGAACCTTCATGAAGATAACCTTGTGGCCTTGCCACTCATAAACTTGTTTGTGGAGGCATGCCACGTCATCTTCATGCGTATGCTTGACAAGAATAGTATGCCTCACAAATGAAGGAGTAGCTTTGAACTTCTTGTGCTTCAGTACACCCTGGACAACACGCCTGACAAAAGTGAGGCTGGAATACAACTCGACATCGGTATAAGCACAAATGTCTTCGAGGATCGAACAACCTAAGAACTCTGTTTTCCCAGTGCGTATATTCAGGTGATCAACCTCATAGCGAGTGACATGTACAACCACACAATCCTTGTCTGCATCAGGGCTCTAATTGAAACTGAAACAAATTCTGAATTACTTTCCAGTATAAGAAACACAAGTTATTTTAACCACTATGTATAGCATGGCATCGAAGCTAATAGAATTTTGCATTATTCATCACCACATACTTAGATGAAAAACCACAATCGAGATCGGCAAAGAAGAAAATCATCTTGGGCAGCTCAACAGGGGGGGGGCACATCCTCGAAGTGGGAAAACTGCTCCTGCAGGGCCATGGGGGCTGTAACCTCAAACGGGGCGTTGACCATCTCAGTAGTGGCCTTGAGCGTATCTCGGGTCGGCTCAGTGGCTGCCTCCATCTTCTTGGAGTTCTCTGTCTTGTTGGGATCGGCCTCCCATGTTGGCTCCAATATCGGCAGATCTTTGCCTGGTTCTCTTTGGTCCATCATGAAACTGACGAATACTAGGAGACCACTGAAAGGAAAACACAATCGCAATGAGAATGAAACAAAAAAGAGTGAGGATCGGTTACTGCTTTGCAAAAGTTCTTTTTTTTCTCTGAACGAAAATATACCAACATCGCGGATCCGCTTACCTTCCCTTCGTTGGGAGAGAAGAACAGTGGCAGATGCGAGTGTTGGCTTTCTTGAAGACGGTGAGGGAGAAGGGGATTCAGCGAAGAATGAAATGATGGTTGCTTCGTCCGTCAAACTTAGACTGCGGGGAGGTGGGGTTTTGTGATACGACGGCTCGTTACTGCCGCGCTACGACCGGGGTGACTCTCTGCCTTTATACTGCCTCCTAATTTGGTGGATGGCATTTGGGCCCGCACGCTGCATGGCCCGCATGTCGGTGAACAAAAGTAAAACGACATTTAGTAGAGGGAGACGTTTCGATGACCTAGGAGGAGCCAGAAGCGGTAGTGTATCCACTTTACTAGTAGTAATTGTTTTTCTGGGTAGCTATAGAGTGTCTCCACTGTACTAGTAGTAATTGTTTCTCTGGGCCCAAGACAAAACAGCCCATCCACCCTAGTAAATAATAAAATCAATTCAAAAACCCATATATTTACTTAATGAGAGGCGCTACCCACACCCAGCACACCGCCCCCCTAAAAAACCTGGGTGCTCTTCTTCCTCCTCACTCCCACCCACCTCACGTCAGCTCGCTCCACTCGCAGCCCCAAATTCCTCACCTCACTCCTATAGAAAACCCCAGCTCCCCTTCTTCCTCACTACTATAGAAAAACCCCAGCTCCCCTTCTTCTTCACTCGCACTACAACTAGGCTCGTCATTCGTTACTCTACTCAAATCCGTGAGCGCGACGCGACGCCCTCTAGGAAAATGGAGTCGGCTGACCCCAGCACCAAGAAGATAAGGCTCCCGCCAGCGGCGACGCCTGTTGTAGATCCCGCACCCGGCAGCGCGGGGAGAAGCGGCGATCCCGCCCCCACCGCTTCCGTTTACAACATATTGTGGTCATAATCCAGTAAATTTTACGACCCAGGATGTTCATTCTATGGACCTGACCGATCCATTTGACTGTGACTGCCGAAAATAGTGCTGGAGTTAGATGTTGTTGCCCTTTTCAACCTGGGTTTTGTCTAAACCTGATGAACAATTAACCCTCTTGCTTTTGTACAGTTTGTAAGCTGGAGTTAGATGTTCTTTCCCTTTTCAACTCGGCTGTGACTGTCATATTTTCTTTGAAACAAGGCAAATGGCTTGCCATTCTTTTGATTTAGAGTGAAATATTGTAACAAATCCCAACCAAGGGAAATAACATCACTCTCGCCGGCTACTTGAGCTCACTGTGCATTATAGAAGCCAAGTGATTAGCCCCCACCAGCACCCAGAAAATTATTTTGAACTAGCACATCAAATGGGCTGTAAATTTTCATAGGAAAGGCTGCATGACCGTGACAGATTTGGATTCTGACATTTGGGACCCACGAGGAAATAGCCTATCCAAGGTGGTGTCGACTTACTAGCTAGTCAACAAACGATTCTTCCTACCAGCCGTTGGATTGACATCCAACATCTGTCGTGTATCTTCTATCTCTTGTCTTCTTCCTCCCGCCTCCCATGGCTGGTTGTGCCTCCGTCGCCCTACCGTACCCTCCAACGTTGGCTAGTCCCTCCCTCTATTCTCCTACATGTCCTGTTATTCTCCGGTGACGTCAGCCCCAACATGCACCCGCACCCGAACCAGTCAACCCACGTACTCCCCTCCGCCTGCGACAGGACCGTCACATCTTCCTTGGCTTGCTCGCCGTGCGCGGTGTGCCACCCTCTTGCGTTGTCAACGTCGTCAACAACCGAGAGGAACAAGGAGATGACTTTACGTGGAGAGGATGATAGTAGGGAACCACCAGCGTCATGGCAGTACGCAAGCAAGTGCCTCGTTATTACAAGCCCAATAAACTGGTTCCTCCTAATGGTTGGACATCTGGGGCTCACGCCATTGTCAACGTAGTCAATAAACGAGAGAATTACACAACGAGCGGCCGACACCAGGGACCCGGCAGGTCGCGCAGTTATTATTTACTTTTTTTGAGGAACAAGCGGTTGTTATTTATACTAGTTTTAGCGACGGATCAGGGTAACAACGGGGATGTGCGGGGGCTGTGGCCCGTCTAGCCAGGGTTTTATTTATGTTTACCACATCATGAGCCTAGTTGTGTTTTTTTCTTGCTGAAAATGGCTAGCCCAGTTCCATTTTTTAAAAGAAATACCCAAACGAGGCCTACTTGCTTTAGCAGCCCTCTTGGGCTGCAAATCTTTCAAGACGAGGAGAGTTTCATTCGGTTTGCCCAGAAATGGGCTGTACATTTTTAATACACATCAAACCGGGAATTAGTTTCAATTTTTTTCATTACAAGATTTTAAATTCCATTGATTTTTATGCGTGGACAATTATTTGGATTTTATATTTATATAAATTATTTTTCAAAATAGTTTGAATGTGACTCGATATTTCGGGATTAAAAACAGTTGACCGCACCAAAATATGCAAAATTTTGTATAATTTTTAACCATGGCCACGATATGGGGTGTAATGCTAACAAAAAGAAGATGGGTTCCAAAAAAATTCTTAACAATTAGCAAATGGGCTATAAATTATTAGAAATAATGGCACATGGGATGTATGCTATTTTCCACAGATTTGAGGCTGACTTGTGCGCCTACTACAGGTTGACGCGTATGCTTTCCTAAAAAAAAGGTTGACGCACACGCAATGACGTGTCAACTTAGTCAACACAAGAGAGCAGTTTCTGTTGGATGTCCATCCAACGGCCGTCATGCTTCTTCAATCTCTGCTCTTCCTGCTCCAGCCGCTCAAACAAGCGTCGGCGGGACTGCATGCTCTCTCCTCCCGCGGCCGGCTGTGCTGCTGCGCAGGCCTCTCCGCCCCACCATACTCCCATCGCTGTCCTAGCCATCCCTCTACTCACCCACACCTGCTGTTATTCTCTGGCGATGGCAGACGAACCAGTAAAGCCTCGTACTCCCCTCCGCGTGGGAAACAACTGTTGAGTCTACCCTGGCTCTGTGTCGTTCCCTTCCTAGGCCTCGCCGTCGTCCACCGCCCTGGTGCTCTCGGCGCGGCGTGGTCAAGGTGGTCAACGAACGACATCCTTCGGAAGTGGACTATATGTGGAGAGGCTGACAGCTGGGTCCACGGCCGCACACAAGGTAATGCCTCCTTATTACGCACAAAATTATGATTCCTCGACCTGACAGCTGGGACCCACCGGAAGGGCCTCTGTATTTCACAAAAAAAAACGTCCCCCCCGCTGACAGGTCGGACCCACCAGCTATATCTTCACACGCAAGGAAGTGCCTCCTTATTATGCATAAAAATGAATACTTCCCCTGCTAGCTAGGACCCACCATAGTGGGAGGCTGACTTGTGGGCCTACTGAGTTAACGGGGATGGAGGGCCATGTCAACTTAGTCAATATGAACGATTCAAGCACCAGTGACGGTACAATGTCAATCTAACTGCCGTAGTGCTTCTTCAACCACTGGTCTTCTTGCTCCGTCTGCCCAAACCAGCGCTGGTCATGCCGCGTGCTCCTGCCTCCCGTGGCCGGCTGTGATGCCGCGGAGGCCTCACCACCCCTACTACTGCCACCGCTGGCCAGACCATCCACTCACCCACACCCCCTGTTATTCTGCGGCGACGGCAGCCTCACACCGCAGCCGAACCAGTGAACCCTTGTACTCCTCCCCGCGTGTGCTTCCACTGCCGCGTCTTCCCTGGCTCCACATCGCCCCCTTCCTAGGCCTCGCCGTCGTCCACCGCCCTGGTGCTCTCGGCGCGGTGTGGTCAACGTGGTCAAGGAACGACTTCCATCGGAAGAGTACTGTACGTGGAAAGGCTGACAGCTGGGTCCATGGCCGCAACAAGGAAGTGCCTCCATATTACGCGGAAAATAATGATTCCTCCACTTGACAGCAGGGACCCACTGGACGGGCCACCGTATTTCACAAAAAAACGTTTCCCCCTGACTGCTGGGACCCACCAGCTACATCTTTGCATGCAAGGAAGTGCGTCCATATTATGGGCGAAAAAATGATTCGCCCCCTGACTGCTGGGACCCACCAGCTACATCTTCGCATGCAAGGAAGTGCCTGACAGTCCGGACCCACCTGGTCGAAGCATATGTAGCGTTGTCATTCTGGTTGCGAACGTGTACGTACATACGATCGGTCTGTGTGCAGGCTGCAGCGATGAACCGTGGCCGTGTAAGGAAGGGCACGTGTCATAGTAGAGGCGCGCACGTAGCATGTCACGCAGTCCCGTTAATATCGTGTACACGTATGTACAGTGGCCAGGGTGCAATAAAGTAAATACGACCACGTACATACATACGGGCGGTGTCAGGGGTTGGGTGAGACATATGCCAAAGGATGGGTTATCATGGTGGGAGCGAGTAGAACGTCGCCGATGCCTAGAAGCGGGATGAGGCGTAGACACATACGCCGGCGAACTTTACCCAGGTTCGGGGCTCTCTATGGAGATAACACCGCTAGTCCTGCTCTGCGGGGTGTCCGCATGATCACTAAGGCACTAGTGGTACAATGGTGCTCCTTGAGCTGTTTGCTAGAGGTGGAAGAAGGCAGGCACGCTCTCTCCTCCTCTAGGTATGACTCTAGTTCTAACAGGTTGGAACCCTTTGCATGGGTGCCCTGGGGGGTTTATATAGGCCTACCCCCCCAGGGGTACATTGGTAATCTGCCGGGTGTAGGACCCGACTGTTAGTGTCTCCGGCCGCCGGCTTCTCCGCCGGCCGCTGGAGCCCGCCGCCTGGTGGGCCCCGCCGACTGGTCTGGTACGGAGCCGACAGGCCGCTCCCGCCGCTCGCGGGTCTTGCCGGCTGCTGATCACTGTAGCCGTGATGCTAATGACGCAGGCTTGGTCGGGGGAGCGTGGCTACAGTCCCCCCGCCTTGCGGGCGATTACTGTAGCCACACCGCGTCTCATCTGGTTGATGGCGCACGGGGCCCGAGGGAGGGATAAGCCGCCTGCTGGAAGCCGACTTCCCTCAGGGCCGGCTGCCCTGGCTTCCTCCGTCTTCAGGGCTCTCACTGCCTGGTAGGGCCCGCCGCCTGCAAGTCGTACCGACAGGCCGTCGTGGGAACAGGGGTCCGCCTGTCAGGAGTGACGTTTAGGGGGAGAGGCAACAGTGCCGCGTCGTGCGGAGATCTCCGCCTGTACGGGGCACTGTGGCCACACCCGGCCCTGGATTCGGGGGGATGGGCTACGCTGTAGCCATACCCCGTCTTGTCTCCTTGATGAGGGCGCAGACTTTGAGGGCGCCACGGGCCGACTGCTAGGGGCCGGCCTCTCTGGAGGCCGCCCACTAGGAGTCGGCCTATTGTGATGCCATCTTCTGGAACTCGGCCGCCTTCTGACAGTCGGCCGTTCGGCCAACCGGCCGCCAGAAGGCGGGGATCCATCTTGACGTCTTGAGGGGCGCAGCCGGCCCCGATGTCTTGAAAGGTTCGGGGGCTCGGGTTAGGCTACCCGTGGCCCATTACTCCGACAGTAGTCCCCGAAGCTGGTGAGGGGCCACGGTTCGAGGAGCCGGGGAGCCTCAACAGTTTCCTCCTCTGGGTGCTCTAAAGGAAGCTCCATCCGGCTTCATGGGAGCCGGTCGGCAGGAGTCGGGCACGTCTAGTCGGATCCTTCTGGAATTTCGAATGCATCGGTGGGAACCAGGTGGCGCGCTTGCTAAGCTTCTCGGCCCACCACCCGTCGTGGGCGTCCCACATGGCGCCAGCCAGCCGGGTCGGCCTGCCAGCCCACGCGCGTGACGGGACGCGACCGTAGGCCGGGCCCGCCACCACCGGGCCTCGGCCTGCGAGCGGATCCGCTGCGGCCGAGGCGGGCGGTTGGGTTTCCCCGTAGAGTTACTGCGCGCAGTAACCCACGCGGTAAAGGCGGGAGCGTGGGGTGGTGGGCACAGTTAATCCCATGATCCCACGTCCACCCCCTCGGCTTCGTAGCCCGTAGGCTATAAGTAGGGAGAGGAGAGGGAGCGGCGAAGCACGCGCGCCCCTCCACCCACTCTCCCTTCTTCTTCTTCCTCTCGCCGCAGCGCCCCGAGCCCCGCCGAAGCGCTGCCGCAGTTCGTCTCTGTGGAGTCCGTCCGTCAACCTCTCGCCCCCATGGCGTGCTCCGGAGCCTGGGACGGCTCCACAGTCCACGAAGACCACATCGACTTCCTCCGCCAGACGCGACGGCTGCCCAGCAAGGACTACGTGAGGGTTCGCCTCATGCTGGAGGGGGAGATCTCGCCGGCGCCGGAGGAGGGCGAGCGGGTCGTCTTCCGCTCGCACTGCCTGCGCGGCCTCGGCCTGCCGGCGAGTGGCTTCTTCCGGGCCTTCCTCGAATTCTACAATCTCCAGCCGCACCACCTCACCCCAAACACGGTGGTGCTGCTGTCCGCCTTCGTCACTCTGTGCGAAGGCTTCCTCGGTGTCCTCCCCACTATCGAGCTTTGGGGGAGTTTTTCTACACCAAGCTCGGCACCGTCGTTGCGGGCGTGCCGGCTCAGTGCGGCGCCTTCATCGCAGTGCGGAGGCCGGGAGGCGACAATCCATTTCCTCCCATCACGCTGATCCAGTCGGTGAAGATGTGGCAGCAGTCGTACTTCTACGTGAAGAGCATCTTCGCGGAGGGTGACTGGGTCAACCTGCCGGCTTACGCTGCCGGCCCGCCAGCCGGGAGGCGGCCCAACTGGTCGTACCGGGCCAAGACACTGTCGCCTTCTGGAGCCGCCGCCATCGCGCGGCTCCGGGTGTTGGTACAGTCGGAGGGCCTGACCGGGCCCGACTTACTGTCCGCCTTCGTGGCGCGCCGGGTGCTCCCGCTCCAGGGCCGCCCTCACATGATCTGTCAGATGAGCGGGCATCGGGACCCAAGCCGGCTGTGCACCAAGGAGATGCCTCACGCAGAGGTAGCTCATATGGTGAACTACCTTGCGAACTACAAGCTCACGGAAGAGTGGCGGTTCGGCAAGGAGCCGTATTCTCGCGCCGACCCCCCGCCTATGGTAAATTACCTTTCCTTCTCTCTCTCTCTTCATTTTGCCAAGTTCTGTTTGTCCAACCTGACCAACCGGCTCTTCCAGCAGAGCTCCCTCCTCCAGCCGGCAGCCGGCACCGCGGGGCCGGAGCGTCAATTTCTCCCCGACCGGGCGGAGAGTGATGTGGATGACCCCAACTTGGGGGCGGCGGCCTTGGAGGACGACGCCGAGGGAGGGGGCGGCGCAGCAGGTGGCTCAGGGCTCGGAGCCGGCCTCGAGGACAGGTCAGACAACGACGCGGGGGAAGTCGTCCCGCGCCGCCAGCCGTGGTCCGACCAGCTGGACGCAAGCTCGTCTGACGCGCCAGCAGCCCGAGGTGGCGCAAAAAAACGCAGGGCCGTGCCGAGCCTGTTAGGCAGCCGGCCGAAGAAGCCCAAGGGCTCGGCCGCGGCGACCAAGCGGGATGAAGCGGCCGCGAAAGCCATCTGCTTCCGCAAGGCGGTGAAGGAGCCGCACATGGTTTCCGCGTAAGTATTGTCTTCCTCTCGTACTTTCTCCTTCCTTGTTGATCTTGTCTGAGTTTCTTCGCTTCGCTTCCCTTGATCTAGGGCCCCGCTCTCTCTTGAGAAGTCGGCCGCCGCCTCCATCGTGGGCTCGGCGGAGACTTCCACCGCCACCCGGCGGATCGATCCGGCCGCCGACCTCCGGGAGGCGACGGAGCGGAACGCGCGCGAGGAGCAGGAAGCCGCCCGCCTGGAGAAGGCGGAGGCAGACAGGGTGGAGGCCGCCGCTTTGAAGAGGCTGGCCGAGGCCGAGGCTGCCACCGCGGCGAAGAAGCAGGCCGAGGAAGCCGCACGCCGTCAGTCAGTGATGTTTGTCACCCCCTGAACTCTGTGTCGCCACCACCGGAGTTCGTGGCGCAGACTGGGGAAGCCGGCGGCGAGCACCCTATCATGGAGAGGGACAGCGGCGACGTCGCCATGCCGGACGTAATCGTGCCCCCGCCACCACCTTCTGAGGAGGCGCGGGACAAGCAGCTGGCCGACCCGCCGGCGCCACTAGTTGGAAACGAGATGGTGACGGGCCCGACTCCCGGGGCCCGCACACCCTTACGCCGCCGGCTCGAGAAGGCGGCTTCGGTGCCCCGCCTGCTGGAGACCGGCGCCGCAAGCTCCACGATCCCGGACACTGAGGGGACCAGTGCCGCGCCAACTGGGTGGGTGTGGGTAGGCGGGACGGGCCCTCTGAAAAAGGCGATCCTGGACGTTCAAGCCAAACTCCGCGCCTAGGCTGATGCTCTCAAGCGCTGCAACAAGGCGTTCCTGGAATCGTGAGACGCCATCCGGGTACGCTTCTTGCTTCTTCGTTTTTAATTCTTGTATTGCTCCGTGGGGGCACGCCAGCGCACCCACTAGGTGTAGTCCCCGAGTTTCGGGCCGGCTGCTGAGCAGGCGGCTCGGAACTTTAATTAGCAAGCTCCGAGTACTAATATCTTTGCTGCAGGACTATCATCACCTCCATGTGACCGCCTTCAACTCCAAAGTCCAGAAGTTGGATCAACGTGCCGTCGACTTGTTGGAGAGCCAGAGTAAGTCTTCTTCTTTCTCTGCGTGGGCACGCTGGCACACCCGCGGGCTGTAGTCCCCGAGATTCGGGCTGACTGCTGAGCAGTCGGGCCGGATCTTCCTGGCAACTTCATCTTTCTTCGCTGATTGTTGACGTCCTTTCTTCTTCTTCTTTTGCAGAAGCCAACGCCACCCTGCAGCAGCAGCTGGGAGAAGCCAACACCGCGCTGCGTGCCAAGGAGGCGGACTGCAACAAGCTGGCCAAGGAACATGACCGACTGGTCACGCAGCTGGCGGAGCAGGCGGAGCTTCTCAAGAAGGCACAGAAGGAGGGGGAAGACAAAGAGACCGGCCTCCTTCTGAGTTCGCGGCCGAACGCTCCGCCTGGACCGACAAGGAGGCAATGCTGACTGCCTGCCTCAGCGAGGTTGAAGACATGGTCGATGGTAGGCTGCCTTCTTTACTCTTTCTTCAAACTGCCGGCCTCTGATCAAGCCGACTTCTTGTTTCTGATCTGACTCTCAGCTTTTTTGTCCGAGCAGACTTCTTCCCGGGTCACTCTGGCGGTGCCAACCAGGCTATCGAGGCCGACCGCAAAGGACGGAGGGCGGAAGGCGAGCAGATCGCTGCCGACGCCCCCCGCACTTTTGGCGAGCAACTTCTCAGCATCCAGGCTCGTCTTCAGCCGGCTCACCGGATGCTGCGCCGCCGTCAGCGTGTCAGCGCACAGGCGATCGCCGCCCTATGGCCAGACATGCCGGCTCCACGCACACCCAGCCGGACTGCCGACTGGCTGGAGGTGGCGGCCGACTGTCTTGAGGCGTGGAAGGGCTCCTCGGCCCGGCCCGGAGCGCGTCGGGCCTTGGAGTTCATCAAGGCGTGGTACCCTGGGCTAGATCTAGCCCAGTTGACCATGTTTCGACTGGAAGCCCAGGAGGAGCTAGTGGCGGTGGAGGATGACCTTGTCAAGCGAGCGGCGGCAATCGTCGAGTACACCAACACCAGCATCTTTGTCCCGGAGCTGGCCGAGAACGGTGTCGAGGCGCCACCAGAGTGGTTTGGGCTGAACCCAGAGGATGGCGAGGACTCGGCCGAGGTGATGGACTCCAGCGACAAGGGAGAAGACGAAGAGGAGGAGGAAGGTGAAGAGGAGGCACCAGAGGTCGGAGCGGATGGCCAGCCTCAACTCGACAGCGCCTCCAGCAACGAGCCGCGCCCGAGCGAGCCGGCTGCTGCGGAGGGCGACCAAGCGGAGACCGACCAGCCGGCCGCCCAACCAGCCGGCACCACCGTTCCGCCGACTCCGTCTGCTGCTTCCTAGGCTGCTATTTTCCTTTGCTTCTTCCTGCTTATCTGTCTCAACAACTTTGTTAATTTCGCACAATCCCACCCGCGGGGTGTATTTCAAACTTCCGTTTAATATCGGCCAAGGGCCTTTTGATGTGTAAATATCTTATCCGAGTTCTATCTTTCCTTGCTTTCTGCCCTTTTGGTTTTTTTCCTTTGCCGCCTTCCCTTGGTTGTCGTCTTGCCAGCCGAACAGCCGCTCTGTGGACTGTGGCTGGGTCAAGTACTTAGCCACATTCGGGAAGGCAAGTACTTAGCCGGCTAGAGTTTTCTGGCAAGTTAAGTAGAAGCCGGCCGGCCGGCTGCTCGGCAACCGGTCGGTGTGGCGAGAAGCCGTCTTGGACTATGTGTATGCTTTAGGTCCTTAGCCATTTTTCATGCAGACACCCTTTTCGCCTTAGCTCCTGCCGACCGAACAGTCGCTCTGCGAGCTGCGGCCTCTGGCAGGAGAAAGCTAAGGTGCCAACACATTACTTGTCCGGCTGCAGGAAGCATTTCATAGTACAAAGCGGCAAGTCCCCGGGTCGACTGGTCGAACCCGGTGCCAGACGGTCTAATGGGATAACACAAATGACAGGTGTAATACTTATCATATAGATAAAAGAGGGCAGTCCCGAGCTCTTCTCGGGGGACCCGGAGTCTTCGTACTTAATACAAAAGTTGACATGGTACATACTGCTTTTAACTGTAAAACCTTCGAAGGAGATCCCATTCCATGGTCGCTCCGTCTCCTTGCCGGAGTCATCTCTTTTGCGTTCTCGGGGCTTCTGAGCGTCGATGAGGTAGTAGGAGTCGTTGCCCAACACCTTGCTGATGATGAAGGGGCCTTCCGAAGGTGCCGAGAGCTTGTGCTGGCCGGCTGTTCACTGGATCAGCCGGAGCACAAGGTCTCCTTCTTGGAAGGATCTTTGCTTGACCTTTCGGTCGTAGTATCAGCACAGACTCTGCTGGTAGATGGTGGACCGGCTGAGTGCCAATAGCCGGCCCTCTTCCAGTAGATCGACGCCGTCTTGTCGTGCTTCTTCTGCCTCCTCTTCGGTGTACATGGTGACTCGAGGGGAGTCGAATTCTATGTCCGTCGGGATGACGGCTTCGGCACCGTAGACGAGGAAGAAAGGAGTGAAGCCGGTTGACTTGTTCGGGGTTGTGCGCAGACTCCAGAGGACGGCCGGCAGCTCGTCGAGCCAGCAACCGGCCGAACGCTCCAGAGGCTTGACCAGTCGGGGCTTGATGCCGGACAAAATAAGGCCGTTTGCTCGCTCCACTTGGCCGTTTGACTGCGAATGGGCTACAGACGCTAAGTCCTGTCGGATGCCCTGCATCGCGCAGAAATGGGCCAAGGTGCCTTTGGCGAAGTTTATGCCATTGTCGGTGATGATGCTGTGTGGTATGCCATACCGGATGGTGATGTCAGAGATGAAAGTCACAGCAGTCGGACCATTCAATTTCTTGATTGGCTTTGCTTCTATCCACTTGGTGAACTTGTCCACCGCGACAAGCAGATGAGTCATGCCACCTCATGCTGTTTTGAATAGTCCACCATGTCCAGGCCCCAGACAGCAAAGGGCCAGGCAATGGGGATAGTCTTGAGTGCATTTCTGGACCAAGTCTTTGGCGTCTTCTAGAGCAGTCGGCCAGAAAAAACCGTGGCGGAAAGCTTTGGCAACAAGTGCTCTTGAGGCCGCGTGGTGACCACACTCGCCTTGATGGATATCTTTGAGGATTCCTTGGCCTTGCTCCGGCTCCACGCAGCGCTGGTAAAACCAGTGACGCTCCGCCTCACAAGTTCTCTGTTGATGATGGTGTATGTTGCTGCCCGGCGTTGCACTTGTCGGGCCGAGATCTCGTCAGTCGGCAGCTCTTTTTTCACCAGAAAATTGAGGATGGGCTGAGCCCAGGAAGGTGCTGCAACTTCTTCGACTGCTAGGACTGCTACATGCACGAGGGCGGTTGGGCTGGGAGGCGGTGGGTTGGAGTTGGCCGACGCTTGCTGAATTGATGAATTCCCCGGGCCGACTGTTGCAGTCCCCGGGTCGGGCTCTGAGGTTCCCGTGCCGACTGCTGGGGCTCTCAAGTCAGATCCGACTGCTTCAGGAGGAGCTGGCACAAAGATGGAATCCGACTCTGGCGATGGTTTAACAGACGGCTTGAGGAGGCGTTGCAGGGCGACGCCGGCTGGTATTGCTTGCCGGGTGGAGCCTATTCGTGCCAAGGCGTCGGCTTGCTCATTGTCATTTCTTTGGCACGTGGAGGAACTCGCACCCTTCGAAGTATCCACTGAGTTGCTGTACGAGGATGCGGTAGCTGGCCATATTTGCATCCTTGGCGTCCCATTCGCCCGATGACTGCTAGACCACCAAGTCGGAGTCTCCATAGCACAGGATCCGGCGAATGCCGAGTTCCTTGGCAAGCCGGAGCCCGTGTATGAGCACTTCGTATTCAGCTACGTTGTTGGAGGCAGCAAAGTGAATTTGCAGCACATATCTGAGTTTGTCGCCTTTGGGAGTGGTGAGGACGATGCCGGCTCCCAAACCGGTGCGCATTTTTGAACCATCAAAATGCATCCGCCAATGGGTGGAATTTGGCGCTGGCGGCAGGTACTGGGTCTCGGCCCAGTCGACGAGGAAGTCAGCCAGTGCTTGTGACTTGATGGCGGTGCGAGGCCGGTAGTAGATGGTGTAGGGGGCCAAATCTATGGCCCATTTGGCCACTCGGCCCGAGGCATCTCGGCTTCCAATGATCTCGGCAAGCGGAGCTGTGCAGATCACAGTGATTGGGTCCTCTTGGAAGTATGGCTTCAGCTTCTTGGCAGCAAAGTGCACGCCATAACACATCTTCTGGTAGTGGGGATAGTTCTGCCTGGAAGCGGATTGTACTTTGCTCAGGTAATACACCGGCCTTTGGACTGGTAGGGCTTTGCCTTCTTCATTGTGTTCCACTACTATGACGGTGCTGACCACCCGGCTGGTAGCGGCGATGTAGAGGAGCATGGGCTCCTTAGGAGTCGGGGCCGCCAGGACAGGCGGAGTGGCCAACATTTTCTTGAGCTAGAGAAAAGCTTCATCCGCCTTGTCGTTCCACTCGAAAAAAGTGGTCTTCTTCATGAGGTGATACAGGGGAAGAGCCTTCTCGCCCAGCCGACTGATGAAACGGCTGATGGATGCCAAGCAGCCGGTGAATTTTTGCACGTCCAGCAGACGGGTGGGCACCTCCATCCACTCGATGGCCTTGATCTTCACAGGTTTGCACTATATGCCGCGCTCTGAGACCAAGAAGCCAAGATGCTGGCCGGCTGGCACTCCAAAGATGCATTTCTCCGGGTTGAGCTTGATCTGAAATCGGCGCAAATTCTCAAAGGTCTCCTTGAGATCTTCTAGCAGCGTTCCCACGCTTCTCCGTCTTTGCCACCACATCGTCCACATAGACATGGGCGTTTCTGCCGAGTTGCTTGAGGAGACACTTCTGCATACATCGTTGAAACGTGGCGCCGGTGTTTCTCAAGCCGAACGTCATGGTCAGGTAACAGAAGGCTCCGAATGGCGTGATGAAGGCGGTCTTCAGCCTGTCGGTCGGGTTCAGCTTGATCTGGTGATACCCGGAGTATGCATCCAAAAAACTCAACAGCTCGCATCCGGCTGTAGAGTCAATCACTTGGTCGATTCTTGGCAGAGCAAATGGGTCTTTGGGGCATGCTTTGTTGAGGCTGGTATAATCAATACACATGCGCCACTGCTTGTTCTTCTTCAGCACTAGGACCGGGTTGGCTAACCACTCTGGAAAGAACACCTCCATGATGAAGCCGGCTGCCAGAAGCCGGGCTATCTCTTCTCCAACAACTCTTCTTTTCTCTTCTGACAGGCGGCGCAAGGGCTGCCGGACTGGCTTGGCATCAGGTCGGACGTGTAGCTTGTGCTCGGCGAAATCCGTCGGAACACCCGGCATGTCCTTGGGGGACCATGCGAAGATGTCCCGATTCTCACGGAGGAAATCGACGAGCTCGCCTTCCTATTTACTGTCAAGGTTTGCACCTATGACAGCGTACCTCTCCGGGTGCTCCGGGTCCAAGGGTATCTTCTTTGTTTCTTTGGCCGGCTTGAACGAGCCCTCGGCTTCCGACTCCTTGGGGTTGGGTGACATTTCCGGCTGCTTGCCTGCCATTGCCACAACCCGGTCAAGGAGCCGCTTCTCCGCTGCGATCACGAGGGACTCGGCCAACCGGCTGCTCTCTGCAGCGCAGGCAGACGACTTCTTGTAGTCTCCTGCTATGGTCAGGATCCCTTGGAGCTCGGCATCTTCATCTTTAGGTAAGCATAGTGGGGAACCGCCATGAACTTGGCCAGGGCAGGCCGGCCAAGTAATGCATGATAAGGGCTCTCAAGGTCCACCACTTCAAACCAGACTGGCTCTCGGCGGAAATGATTTTTGTCCCCGAAGACGACATCTATCTGAGTCTTGCCGATTGGTGAGCAGGAAAGGCCAGGAACTATGCCATGAAAAACAGTCCGGCTGGGCTGCAGATGTCTCTGCTTGATCCCCAACTTCTCCATGGTATCTTTGTACAGAATGTTGATGCTGCTGCCGCCATCTATCAGGACTCGGGAGAAGCGAGTAGCTCGCCTCTCTGTGGCAAACATGGCATCCAACACCAAGGCATAAGAGCCGGGATTTGGCATCACCTCCGGGTGGTCAGCTCTGCTCCAGCTGATGGGCTTCTCCGACCAATGCATGAACTCAGGGTCTCTGATGCTACTGCATTCACTTCTAGCTGCTGCTGCCGTCTACTGCGCCTGTCGTCAGCCACGCTGGTGAACACGACGTAGGCCCCATGCTCCTCGGGATAATCATCTTGTATGGCACCGACTGGCCGGGCCGCCGGCTGCTGAGGAGGAGGAGGCGGCGGGTCAGCTGGCGGAGGAGGCTGGAGTCCGTCTCCCTTGGCGATCCTAGTGAGCCAGTGGCACTTCCGAGTAGTGTGATTGGACGGCTTCGCACCGCTATGGAACTTGCAAGGTGCATCAAGAGTCTGCTCGTACGAGAAAGCGGGTAGCCAGTTGGGCTTGCCGCCCTTCTGGTGCTTGGGAGGAGGCGGCCCTTATGGCTGCTGATCTTCCACTATCGCCACCTGCAGGCTCGTGGAAGCCGGCTGCATGGCCTTGCGCTTGTTGTCGTTCGGTTGTTGTCGCCGACTGACGTCACCAGCCGCGGTCCGAGGAGCTTGAGGGGCCACCTTGCCCGACACGTTGACTTGAATCTCCGCCTTCATGGAGGAGTCGGCCGTGGCGTACTTGTCTGCTATGATTAGCAATTCGTCGAGGGTCGCCGGCTCATCGTAGAGAAGCTTGTGCTTGAGCTGCCACGAGCTGCGCAACTCGGCCCAGCGCGTAAGTTAGTCGCGAGTCGACTCGTTGGGGCCTTGGACGCATAAGGAGAGTTGGCAGGGCTTGGGCGGCCGCTTGTACGTGCTGGTGAAGTCGCGGATGAATGCTTCGGTGAAATCAACCCAACTGTTGATCCTGCGGGGCTTCACGCTGTTCAACCACGTCCGGGCCGTGCCCTGGAGCATGAGCGGGACGTACTTCACGGCAACGCGCTTGTTGCCGTTGGCGATGCTAACGGCTGTGGAATAGTCGACGAGCCAGTCCTCCGGCTTTACGGAGCCGGTGTACTTGGGTGTGTCTCTCGGAAGAGTGAATCCTTTGGGGAAGGGCTCATCTCGGATGCGGGGGCCAAAACAAGGCGGACCCAGCTCATCTTCCTCTTCTAGTGCCAGGGATCGATTGAGGCGATCGATCCGGTGGCGGGCATTGTTTTCTCTGATTCCTTCTTGGCGGCCAAGGCGGTCGCCGAGTGACGGGTGATCAATAGGCGGCGGGGAAAAGCGCCTCTCCCTGCGGGGAGGAGGAGGCGGACAGTCGTCTCACCGCCGTACTGCTCTTGGGAGACCGTCTTGGTCGCGCTCGATAGTGATGTGAGTCCGGCTGCGGCTGGTAGCCGGCTCCTTGTCTCCTCTATCGCGGACGCCACCAGTCGGCATCCGCGATGTCGTGCCTTGGTCTCGTCGAGGAGGCGGATCGTTGTTTCGCCGGTTGGGCGCTTCAGTCCGGCACCCGGCATCTTGCTGCTCAGCAGCCGCGTCGAGGAGCTGCTGAACTCGCTCCATCATGTGGCGACGCTCGTCTCCCTCGAGCTTGTCTAACTCGTCTGCTGCCGCCTGGGCAGCTCGTATGTTCTCCGCAGGCGTGGCGTAGACGGGACGATCTGTCCCGAACATGCTGGCGATGGTCGCTCCACGCTGCCGGACCAAGCCAATGCGGCTAGGCCAACTAGGAGCCGGCGTGCCGCCGATGGCACGGTCCATTTCCCGCTGGTAGGCCTCCGAAAGGGGTCTCATGCTGGCCAGCCGGTTGGCGCTCTCGACGAGCTGGACGCGGCGCGCATCCAGCGTCTCAGCGTCGGCGTCTTCCGCGATAGGCGCAGCCAGGTCTTGCACTGCCGCCTGCAACGGGTCCTGGCCACCTCTGCCAGAGTGCTCGCCGTGGCTGATGACGAGCACCTCCGTGACGGTGCTGCCGTCGCTGTCCGCGCGAAGAAGCGGCTCATCGTAGACCACCACGTTGGAGGGGAACGCGTCGAGCGACGCCGTGTCGGAGTCGACCAACATCGGGTCGGTGGAGCCAACCGACTCCAAGTCAGCAGCAGGCTCGCTGGCGACGTGGAGCTGATCGAGGAGGCTCACGAGGCGGCTCTCAGGGCCATCGGTGCCTGCATCAGACGCGGGCTCGTCGGAGAGGTGAATCTTGGCAACAAGATCCGCGAGGCAGCTCGCCGCGCAGGCGACCTCCGCGCCGCGCAGCGCGTCGGTGCAGACGCCGTCTGGCATGTCGGGCTTGCTGCGCTCGCCAGGAAGGAACAAGGTTCCCGTCCAGAGTAGGTCTCCGGGAGATGGTGCACCTCGCCCCACGGTGGGCGCCAAATGTCGGGCCTTGGGTGCGACATATGCCAAAGGATGGCTTATCATGGTGGGAGCGAGTAGAACGTCGCCGGTGCCTGGAAGCGGGATCAGGCGTAGACATGTGCGCCGGCGAACTTTACCCAGGTTCGGGGCTCTCCGTGGAGATAACACCCCTAATCTTGTTCTGCGGGGTCTCCGCATGATCACTAAGGCACTAGTGGTACAATGGTGCTCCTTGAGCTGTTTGCTAGAGGTGGAAGAAGGCAGGCATGCTCTCTCCTCCTCTAGGTATGAGTCTAGTTCTAACAGGTTGGAACCCTTTGCATGGGTACCCTGGGGGGTATATATAGGCCTACCCCCCAGGGGTACATTGGTAATCTACCGGGTGTAGGACCCAGCTGTCAGTGTCTCTAGCCGCCGGCTTCTCCACCGGCTGCTGGGGCCCGCCGCCTGGTCTGGTAAGGAGCCGACAGGCCACTCCCGCCGCTCGCGGGTCTTGCCGGCTGCTGATCACTGTAGCCGTGATGCTAATGACGCAGGCTTGGTCGGGGGAGCGTGGCTACAGTCCCGCCGCCTGGCGGGCGATTACTGTAGCCACACCGCGTCTCATCTGGTTGATGGCGCACGGGGCCCGAGGGAGGGATAAGCCGCCTGCTGGAAGCCGGCTTCCCTCAGGGCCGGCTGCCCTGGCTTCCTCCGTCTTCAGGGCTCTCACTGCCTGGTAGGGCCCGCCGCCTGCAAGTCGTACCGACAGGCCGTCGTGGGAACAGGGCTCCGCCTGTCAGGAGTGACGTTTAGGGGGGAGAGGCAACAGTGCCGCGTCGTGCGGAGATCTCCGCCTGTACGGGGCACTGTGGCCACACCCGGCCCTGGATTCGGGGGGATGGGCTACGCTGTAGCCATACCCTGTCTTGTCTCCTTGATGACGGCGCAGACTTTGAGGGCGCCACGGGCCGACTGCTAGGGGCCGGCCTCTCTGGAGGCCGCTCACTAGGAGTCGGCCTGTCGTGATGCCGTCTTTAGGAACTCGGCCACCTTCTGACAGTCAGCCGCTCGGCCAACCGGCCGCCAGAAGGCGGGGATCTATCTTGACGTCTTGAGGGGCGCAGCCGGCCCCGATGTCTTGAAAGGTTCGGGGGCTCGGGTTAGGCTACCCGTGGCCCATTACTCCGACAGGCGAGGTCTCGAACGCCTACTTGCGCATACGTACGGCCAGGGCTCGTGTACATGGTTGGGTCGGAACGGAGAAACTGCATCGTCGTCGTGTTCATCGGGAGCCAACCGGCTTGGACAGAACAACCGATCGAAACGAGGCCTGGCGTACCGCATAACGGAGGAAACGGCCTTGTGTTCGACTGGCCACGGTCGAAACGGGATCCTGTTCATCGGGAGGGGTCTGGCGTACCGCAAAATGGATGAAACAGACTTCTCTTGGACCTCCTACGGTTGAAACGGGGTCCTGTTGATCGGGAGGGGTGTGGCGTACCACAAAACGGAGGAAACGGACTTGTGTTGGAGCGCTACGGTTGAAACGGGGGTCCTGTTCATCGGGAGGGTTGTGGCATACCGCAAAACGGGACTCCACGGGATACTGTTCATCTCCACCGTCGACCTCCTCCAGCCTCCACGGGCTACTGTTCATCCACCATCGACCTCCTCCAGCCTCCACGTGCGACTGTTCATCCAAGGGCTCCTGTTCATCGCTCCTCCCCCGCTCCTCCACCGGCTACTGTTCAACCAGCCCTCTCCACGGGGTCCTGTTCAACCTCCCCTCCACGGGCTACTGTTCATCCAGCCCTCCACCGGCTACTGTTCAACCAGCCCTCCACGGGATCTTGTTCATCCAGCCCTCCACGGGGTCCTGTTCATCCACCTCCAACCGGCTCGATCGGGGTCATGTTCATCCAGCGGCAACGGCCTCTACTACCACGGGGTCCTGTTCATCCACCCCCACCGGGAACTATTCATCCAACCCCCCAACAACGCTCACTGTTCATCAAGAGGCAACAGGTTCGGTCGGCTTCAGTTAGCAGCAGTAGCAAAGGAATCGCTCGATCGGGTTCAGTTAACAGCCATCGATCGATCGCTCGGGTTCAGTAACGCGTAGCCTGCAGTGCAATCGCTCGAGTTCAGTAGGCGAATGCCTCGCTTGGGTTCAGTTAGAGCCCAATGCCTTGCACCCACGCGCATACGTGTATGAGAGAAATGCGCATCGCTCGGCCCCCGACCACCCACCATAACCGGGAACTCCCCGATATTTTCCTCGCCCTCGCTTCTACCATGGTTTTTTCCGTCATGGATGGCCCAAAGAATGTCATGCAGCTGTGTCTCTGGCCCGCCCAGGACGGAAAGCCCATTTTCTGTCATGATTTTTGTCATAGAAGTAGGAGCCCACCACATCTATGATGATACCGGGTTTTGTCACAATTATTGTCATAGAAGTGTCATAAGCATGACAGGAAAAATCGTTCGACCCAAAATGTCACGGATGTGTCTTTTTTTGTAGTGTAGGAGTTTATAATGGTTTACCTTGCGTGCCAACATGCTTTTAAAATGGTTGAGATGTAATATGATAGGATGGTATCCTCCTTTGAATGACTGGAGTGGCTTGACTTGACACATGTTCACGCATGTAGTTGAAACAAAATCAACATAGCCTCCACGATATTTATGTTCATGTTGATTTATATCCTACTCATGCTTGCACTCAATGTTGGTTAATCTCAATGCATGTTTATGACTGTTGCCGGTCTCTAGTTGGTCGCTCCTCAACCTTTTGCTAGCCTTCACTTGTACTAAGAGGGAATACTACTTGTGCATCCACTTCCATAAACCCCAATGTTGTTCCATATGAGTCCACCATACCTTCCTATATGCGGTATTTACCTGCCGTTCCAAGTAAATTTGCATGTGCCAAACTCTAAACCTTCAAATGATAATCTGTTTTATATGCCCGAATCGCTCATGTAGTGAATGGGGGTTGTCAGTATCCTCTATGCTAGGTGGGTTATTCTCACGATGAGTGGACTCTGCTCCTCATTCACGAGAAAATGGCTGGTAATTGGGATGCCCAGTTCGATGCTCAAATCAAATCAAAGTATAACTTCAAACAAAACTCCCCCTGGGACTGTTGTTAGTTGGACGGTACCCATTGTTTCAGACCAGCCGTGGAATATGCTTGTTAGTGGAGGGGGGTATAAACTTTAGCATTCTATTTGGGAACCTCCTATACTGTATCTAGCATGGAAGATACCGAGATCTCTTGGTTGTTATGTTGACAATGAAAGCATGTCGCTCAAAATATTATTCATCTATGTTTTAAAAGCTTGAGCTCTGGCACCTGTGCAAATCCTAGCTTCCCTCTCGAAGGGCCTATCTATTTAATTTTATTGCTGAGTCATCATCCTCTCATAAAAAGCACCAGTTAGAGAGCACCACTTTCATTTGTATGCGTTGTTAGATATTGAGTATGACTCTGACTGGATCTCTTTTTCCATGAATTACAATGTCTTCTCAGTCCTTGATCTTGAAGGGTGCTCTGCATTTATGTTTTGCGGTCTTAGAAAGGGCTAGCGAGATACCATCTTGTTATATCATATCATGATTGTTTTGAAAAAGTGTTGTCCTCTGAGATTTATTATTATTACTCGCTAGTTGATTATGCAATTGACATGAGTAACTGTGAGACCTAAATGTTATTGTGGATATGGTTAGTTCATAATCTTTGCTAAAAACTTGAATGCTGGCTTATTTGCAACAACAAGATCAAACAGAGTTTGTAAAAGTTTTTCTTTATCACTTTTAGTTTGTCAACTGAATGCTTGAGGACAAGCAATGGGTTATGCTTGGGGGGAGTTGATACGTCTCCATCGTATCTACTTTCCCAAACTCTTTTGCCCTTATTTTGGACTCTAATTTGCATGATTTGGATGGAACTAACCCGGACTGACGCTGTTTTCAGCAGAATTGCCTTCACGGAATGACCTGAAACTTCACGGAGAAATAAAAGTTCTCGGAATGACCTGAAACTTCACGGAGAATATTTTTGGAATAAATAAAAAATATTGGCAGAAGAATCAACCAGAGGGGACCGACCGGCTATCCATAAGGGTGGAGGGCGCGCCCCCGGCCTTGTGGGTCCCCTAGACCTCCACCGACCTCAACTCCAACTCCATATATTCACGTTCGGGGAGAAAAAAATCAAAGAGAAGGATTCATCGCGTTTTACGATACGGAGCCGCCATCACATCCTGTTCTTCATCGGGAGGGCAGATCTAGAGTCCGTTCGGGGCTCCGGAGAGGGGAATCTGTCGCCATCACCATCACCAACCATCCTCCATCACCAATTTCATGATGCTCACCGTCGTGCGTTAGTAATTCTATCGTAGGCTTGCTGGACGGTGATGGGTTGGATGATATTTATCATGTAATCGAGTTAGTTTTGTTAGGTCGAGTTAGTTTTGTTAGGGTTTGATCCCTAGTATCCACTATGTTCTGAGATTGATGTTGCTATGATTTTGCTATGCTTAATGCTTGTCGCTAGGGCCCGAGTGCCATGATTTCAGATCTGATCCTATTATGTTTTCATGAATATATTTGTTTTCTCGATCCTATCTTGCAAGTTGTAGACACCTATTTACGTGTTATGATCCACATACCCCAAGGTGACAATAATTGGGATTCTTTCCGGTGATTACCGTAGTTTGAGGAGTTCATGTATTCACTAAGTGCTAATGTTTTGGTCCAGTTCTCTATTAAAAGGAGGACTTAATATCCCTTAGTTTCCATTAGGACCCTGCTGCCACGGGAGGGTAGGACAAAAGTTGTCATGCAAGTTCTTTTCCATAAGCACGCATGACTATATTTGGAATACATGCCTACATTATATTTATGACTTGGAGCTAGTCCTGTGTCACCCTAGGTTATAACTGTTGCATGATGAATGCCATCCGACATAATTATCCATCATTGATCCATTGCCTACGAGATTTTCACATATTCATCTTTGCTACCTTACTTTGTCGTTGCCACTGTTACCATTGCTACAAAATTGATATTGTTACTTTCACCACTGTTACCGTTACATCCATACTACTTTGCTACTAAATACTTTGCTGCAGATATTATGTCTTTCAGGTGTGGTTGAATTGACAACTCAGCTGCTAATACTTGAGAATATTCTTTGGCTACCCTTGTGTCGAATCAATAAATTTGGGTTGAATAATCTACCCTCGAAAACTATTGCGATCCCGTATACTTGTGTGTTATCAAGCGTCGGGCCGCTCGTGTCACCCAGACGGCGCCTGTAGGCCACGGCGTCCCGTGACACTCTGCCTCTCCTGTGGCTAACGCCGCCACTGACCCGGCTGCTCACGAGCATCACGACTCGTTGCTGCCACCCTCCGTGCAGCAAGATGGCCGCACCGCCACTCCGTCTCTCACTCCCGCCACGGCATCGTCCTCCCACACTCGCCGTGGGCAGGCGAACGTGCAGGCTGCGCTGCTCATGGCATGCGAGTGACTGCACTATCGTCCCGCCGACGTGGGCTACGATGCCTGGCTCGGCCACATCACCTAGCTCGCCAACGCCGCCGACGAAGCCCCGACGCCCTCCCACTCGCTTCGTCCCCCGCCATCTCGGGTGGGCGACGTGGCCCATGGAGCACCTCCTCCTCCTCCTCTGCGCGGCGCCGACTTTGAGCCTAGGCGCGACACGCCCCCACGTGACCCGCCATGTGGGGCGCCGGCGCCGGCATGGGATGAGGCAGCTGCCAGGTGGTGCAGCGGCCACAAGGTGACGCACGTGCGCTCTCCGCACCACTGCGCCAGCATCAGGACCACACGCCGCCAAAGGGGGTAGCGCGTGGACGTCATGATCAAGCTCCCCCCACGCGGGCTGCACTCGTGAGTGCAGCGGGCTGCCGCGCCTTCACCCCAGAGCTGCGCCACATCATCTGGCCCGATAGTTCAAGCCAGACCTGCCTCCGCACTACGACGGCACCCCTCACCCTGCGGAGTTCCTCCAGCTCTACTCGCTGAGCATCGAGGCGGCGAATGGTGATGACAAAGTCATGGAGAAATGGTTCCCCATGGCTCTCAAGGATGACACGCGCTCCTGGCTCCTTCACCTCCCGGAGGGGTCGATCTCCTCCTGAGGCGAGCTTCGCGAGCGCTTCATCGCCAACTTCCAGGGCACCCATGACCGCGCCCCTGAAGTGAACGACCTACGGCACGTGAAGCAGCAGCCGGGCGAGACTCTGCACAAGTACATATAGTGATTGACGAATGTTCGCCTCTAGATCCCGAAGGCATCGGACGAGGCCATCATCTCGGCATTCACCGATGGCATGAGGGACGTCAAGATGAAAGAGGAGCTTGCCATCCACGAGGACTTGTGCTCGGCCCTAGAGATGTTCAACCTAGCGAACAAGTGCGCAAGGGCTAAAGAGAGCCGCCCCTCCCTCCTCGAGCTTTCGGAGACTGACCCTAAAGGCAGGAAGCCCAAGGCTAAGGAGGCGAAGTGCAAGGGCCCCGCCGTGCTGGCAGCAGAGCCCGAGATGAAGCGTGGGCGTGACCATGATGAGCCTCATAGGGGCAACCACCCATTCTGCGTCTTCCAGAATGTACACAGCCACAACACCCATGACTGTCAAGAGTTGAGAGCACTCTGTGACGGCCGCCTCGGCCACCACCCTGAGAGCAGCGACCGTGGCTATGATCGTGGAGGAGTCCGCGACGTTGGCCGCTGGGACAACCGCGACCCTCGCCAGGACTGGTGCGACCAACCTTTCGAGGACCATTGGCAGGATCAGCCTCGAGACGGCCCCTAGCGCGACCAGCCTCATGAGGACCATCCTCAGGGCAATGTTGGCATCCCTCCGCTGCCGCTGCCACATAGGAGGAACAATGAAAACCAACAGGATGATGGAGCTAGGAGCTTCCAGGAACCGCGTGCGATCGCCTGCATGCTGGGTGTTGCTCAGGCTCTTGCCTCGAACTACATCTTCAAGCATTTCTCTCGTGAGGTGAACACGGCCCTCCCGAAGCATGAGCCCGCGTGCCCCTCAGGTGCTCACAGTACGATATTACCTTTGACTCCAAGGACAACCTCAAGTGCTCGGCCACCGCTGGTGCGCTTGCCATGATCTACACGCCCACCATCAGCAACGTCCTCGTCACCTAGACCCTCATCGACGGTGGCGCTGGGCTTAATGTTCTCTCTATGGAAACGTTCGACATGCTCCAAGTTCCTTATGACCAGATCCTTCCCACCAAGCCTTTCTCAGCAGTGACTGATGGCTCCACCACACCCCTGGGGCAGGTGCACCTTCCAGTCACCTTCGGCAAGCGCGACAACTACCACACCGACCTCATTGACTTCGACGTTGCCCACATCGGCCTCCGTACAATGCCATCCTGGGGTACCCTCCCTTGCCAAGTTCATGGCGGCAACCCACGATGGCTACAATGTCCTCAAGATGCCAGGATGCAGCGGCATCATCACGGTCGCCTGCGACGAGAAGGATGCAGTCTGCTCTCTTGAGCTCGCGTACCAAGCCGAGGCGGCCGAAAACTCTGACGACGAGGGCGGCATCCTGCCTCCCGAGGCCACCCCCAAGAAGAAGAAGCAGCTCCTCCCAAAGGGCCGTCAGGAGGCCGTGACGCCCGCTGGTGGTGCCTCAGGCACCGCGCTCGCTGTTGGGGCACCTCTTCCATAGGTGTTGGGAAACGTTGCATGGAAAACAAAAAAAAATCTACGCACACGCAATGATCTATCCATGGAGATGCATAGCAACGAGAGGGAGAGTGTGTCTACGTACCCTCGTAAACCGTAAGCGGAAGCGTTTCACAACGCGGTTGATGTAGTCGAACTTTCTTCGCGATCCACCGATCAAGTATCGAACGTACGGCACCTCCGAGTTCTGCACACGTTCAGCTCGGTGACGTCCCTCGCCTTCTCGATCCAGCAAGATGTCAAGGTAGTAGATCAATTCCGTCAGCACGACGGCGTGGTGATGGTGATGGTGAAGTGATCCTCGCAGGGCTTCCAATAAACACTACTAAAATATGACCGAGGGTGTAAACGGTGGAGGGGGCGCTGCACACGACTAGGCAATTGTCTGGGATGTGCTAGGGGCGCCCCCCACATATATACAGGTGGGAGGGAGAGGGGAGGAAGCCATGGTGCGCCACAAGTAGGACCCAAATCCTACTTGGGGTTTCCCCAAGTGGCGCCCCCTTCCATAAAACACCGGAGAGAAAAGGGAAGGGGAAGAGAGAAGGAAGGCGGGGAACCCCTCTTTTCCTTCTCCCAATCAACCTCCTGCCATAGGGGGGCACCACCCCTTGTGGGCTGGTGTGCTCCCCACTCATGGCCCATATGGCTCATATATTCCCCCGGGGATGTCCGGTAACCCCTCTGGTACTCCGATAAATACCCGATACCTTCTGGTACGCTTCTGGTGTCCGAATACCATCGTCCTACATATCAATCTTTACCTCTAGACCATTTCGAGACTCCTCGTATGTCCGTGATCTCCTCTAGGACTCCGAACAACATTCGGTCACCAAATCACATTACTCATATAATACTATATCGTCAACGAACGTTAAGCGTGCGGACCCTACGAGTTCGAGAACAATGTAGACATGACCGAGACACATCTCAGGTCAATAACTAATAGCGGAACCTAGATGCTCATATTGGATCCTACATATTCTACGAAGATCTTTATCGGTCGAACTGTTATGACAACATACGTAATTCCCTTTGTCCATCGGTATCTTACTTGCCCGAGATTCGATCGTCGGTATCTACATACCTAGTTCAATCTCGTTACCGCCAAGTCTCTTTAATCGTTCCGTAATACATCACCTCATGACTAACTTGTTAGTTGTTTTCTTGCAAGCATATGATGTGTATTACCGAGAGGGCCCAGAGATACCTCTCCGATACTCACAGTGACAAATCCTAATCTTGATCTATGCCAACTCAACAAACACCTTCGAAGATACCTGTAGAGCATATTTATAATCACCCAGTTATGTTGTGACGTTTGATAGCACACAAGGCATTCCTCCGGTATGCGGGAGTTGCATAATCTCATAGTCAAAGGAATAAGTATTTGACATGAAGAAAGCAATAGCAATAAAACTGAACAATCATTATGCTAAGCTAACAGATGGGTCTTGTCCATCACATCATTCTCCTAATGATGTGATCTCGTTATCAAATGACAACACATGTCTATGGTTAGGAAACCTTAACCATCTTTGATCAACGAGCTAGTCTAGTAGAGGATTACTAGGGACACGGTATTTGTTTATGTATTCACACATGTATTTAAGTTTCCGATCAATACAATCCTAGCATGAATAAGAAACCTTTATCCTGAATAAGGAAATATAAAATAACAACTTTATTATTGCCTCTAGGGCATATTTCCTTCAATAGGAAGGCGCGCCCGGCGCCACCCTCAAGTCAGGCTCGGGGGCTTCCGTCTATAGGGCCTCTGACTTGACCGGCCTGACGAGGGAGGTGTTCGGGCACCACTTGGAGGCGTGCCTCGGTGCGTGTCCCCACAAGCAAGGCGCATGGCGCCAGGTGCGTGAGATTTCATCACCAAGGCAATCGAGGAGCTTTAGGAGGCACGGGCCATGCGCGGCGAGTGCCACCCCTCACGGCCTACCAGTGCACCTGCCGTCCCCGACATGGGTGGCGAGCTGCGCATCTACGTCAATATCCCGGTCCTCAACAGGGCCGCTTCGCAGTACCTCTTCTGGCCGTCGCACATCTGCCGACGTGGGGGCTACCCATTCAACTACGTCTGCATGCCGTTTGGCCCGCTGAACGTGGGCGCCTCGTACCAGCGCTTCACAGAACACGCTATGTAGTCTTAGGAGGCTGGGTTCTTGGTGGTCATGTCTCAAGAGGCCCCGGATCCTCGCGAGCCCCTGGGCCTCGGGAGCTCCCCAGGCCTCGGAGCCGTCTAGCTCATGAGGAGCAGCCTCCACGGCACATTCCTTCAGCTACCTCGACATTTCAACAACACCGGTACCAGGTGACTTTTTGGTTTGTTCAATTGAGGGCGCCCCGGGCTGCATTATCCTCAAGCTATCTGGGCCCGCCTCTGCAGTTGTATCATTTTGCGCATGTATCAAAAATGGCTCTGCCTTTTATGAATTTCCTAAGTATTTCAACCTGCGTGCCCGATGCCTCGTCACCATGAGTGCCGCTAAGCCCTCATAACCCCGCCCTCGACCGCCTCATGATTAAGGGCTGGAACGACGTATGTGCTCGGTCCGTCCCTGCAGCGTTGATAAACCCAAGCGACAGAGCTTTGTCTCGGGGGCAAGTTTCCGTGCACGTCACCTCCCGTGGTCCTTGGTGCCTTTCCTCACGTGAGCTAATCGAGAGCGGGTGAGTCAGGGCGCGCGGCCCGGTTCGTCAAACCGCAGTTCGATGCTACACCGTCGCGGGAGCCGCGCGCCGGGTGTCCTTCCGTGGGATTGTTGCATGAGAAGACTGGGCACGGCGTCTGTGCTTTGGCCTGATGTTTGCTTGAACTACGTCGGTATTTCCCCAAAGAGGAAGGGATGATGCAGCACAACAACGGTAGGTATTTCGCTCAGTGATGAGCCCAAGGTTATCGAACCAGTAGGAGAACCACGCAACACAACGTAAACAGCTCCTGCACACAAAGAACAAATACTTGAAACCCGACGTGTTAAAGGGGTTGTCAATCACTTTCGGGTAACGGTGCCAGAAATTGTCAAGTTGACGGGATAAAATTGTAGTGGATTGATAGACGCAAATAAAAGCAAATAAAATTCAGCGAGATATTTTTGGGTTTTTGGATTAATAGATCTGAAAATAAAAGCAAATAAAAATGGATCGCAAAGGCAAATATAATAAAGAAGAGACCCGGGGGCCGTTGATTTCACTAGTGGCTTCTCTCGAGAATAATAGCAAACGGTGGGTAAACGAATTACTCTTGGGCAATTGATAGAACTTGAAATAATCATGACGATATCCAGGCAATGATCATTATATAGGAATCATGTCCAAGATTAGTAGACCGACTCCTACCTGTATCTACTACTATTACTCCACACATCAACCGCTATCCAGCATGCATCTAGTGTATTAAGTTCATGGAGAAACGGAGTAATGCAGTAAGAACGATGACATGATGTAGACAAGATCTTTATGTAGAAATAGACCCCATCTCGTTATCCTTAATAGCAACGATACGCACGTATCGGTTCCCCTTCTGTCACTGGGATCAAGCATGATAAGATCGAACCCATCACAAAGCACCTCTTTCCATTGCAAGATAAACAGATCAAGTTGGACAAACAAGACCCAAATATCGGAGAAGAAATACGACGCTATAAGCAATCATGCATATAAGAGATCAAAGAAGACTCAAATAACTTTCATGGATAAAAACATAGATCTGATCATAAACTCAAAGTTCATCGGATCCCACCAAACACACCGCAAAAAGAGTTACATCATATGGATCTCTGTCGGTGTCAAAACCGGCGGATCTCGGGTAGGGGGTCCCGAACTATGCGTCTAGGATCGATGGTAACAGGAGACGGGGGACACGATGTTTACCCAGGTTCGGACCCTCTCTATGGAGGTAATACCCTACTTCCTGCTTGATTGATCTTGATGAATATGAGTATTACAAGAGTTGATCTACCACGAGATCGTGATGGCTAAACCCTAGAAGTCTAGCCTGTATGACTATGGTAATGTGTATCCGCCTATCCGGACTACGCTCTCCGGTTTATATAGACACCGGAGAGATCTAGGGTTACATGGAGTCGGTTACATAGAAAGGAATCTTCATAATTGGTCGCCAAGCTTGCCTTCCACGCCAAGTAGAGTCCAATCTGGCCACGGGTACAGTCTTCGGCCTTCATGTCTTCACAGCCTATCAGTCCAGCCCAATGGATAACAGGCCGGACGCCCGAGGACCCCTTAGTCAAGGACTCCCTCAGTAGCCCCGGAACCAGTCTTCAATAATGAAGTGTTCGGCATACAGATTGTCTTCGGCATTGCAAGGCGGGTTCCTCCTCCGATGACTTCCAAGTAATATGTTCGGCTGTTGATTCAATGCAACTTCCCTCGGCTTCTGTGCGTTAATAACTTCGTCTTCCACGTGTCGAGCGAATGCGGAAGGTCAGGGTGTCTTTGCAAATAACACCCCGTCCATGCAAGGCTGGGTGCCTTTTTAAAGGGATTGGATCTTAGATCCATTCGACGCTACGCCGAGAAAATCCCCGGAGACTGCTGGGAGAAACCATTCCAACATGGCTAGCATTCCCAGCTCCTCCTCCCGTTCCGGCCCAGAGAAAGGCGAGTGGGCGAAGTGCTCGGTGTCCCACAGCCAAGTGACGAAGTTGCAAACGCAGGGGTTTCTTCCTCCCGCGGATCTGGTCCCTGTTCGAGCAGGACTGGCCTCTTTTAATGGTGAGACTCAGGAGGAGGGTTTCCCCAACCCATCTAGGGGAGAGCGGGTGTGTTTCGTCCCCTTCCTTCTAAGAGGCGTCGGATTTCCAATCCATCTGTTCAACCGAGGGCTTCTGGAATATTATGGCCTCCAACTGCACAACTTCACCCCTGCCTCCATTCTAGACATTGCGGGTTATGTCACTTTATGCGAATTATTTCTGGGCGTCGAGGCCCATTTTGAGCTGTGGAGGAAGTTGTTCTGCCTTGTCCCGCGTAATCATGAGGGGTCAATATTTGAAGTGGGTGGAGCCGAAGTGTGGCGTATTGCCGATACTGGATATCTATCCGGCACACCAAGGAAGGCGTCTGACGAATGGCCTTCGGGATTGTTCTATATTGAGGACGTCGCACTTCCTGACCCAGTTCGAAAGGGTCTTCCCGAGTTTGCGAGTGTTCCGCTGAAGAAACACCATAGTTGGCGTCCCCGGAGTCGCGAAGAGGATGACAGTGCGGAAGTTCGTCAGCTCATGGGCAAGATAAAGACGCTCGCTCAGTCCGTACTCACAATAATCGAGGTAATGGCGACCTCCATAGTGCGAGGGGTTCAGCCGCCACAATACAGAGGGCTGCCATGTGGCACTACAATGGAGAGGATGACGCCTCCCGCTGTGGCCGGAAAGGTCCGGACACTCCCGCCGCTCTGGCCAAGATATTGGCCGAGCTATTTAAAGGGGAGGAAGAGGAATTTCTTCGCATTAAGCGCAGAGATGGGTATTCTATGTACGATCCTCCCAGTTGGGTAAGCTTCCACCCCTCTGTTTCATTCCTTCCTTTGCCGGATTCCTTTGGCAAATATCTAATCCGCTTATAACAACATTGGCGAAAAATCACCGAGGGGTTTTACAGCCCCGCCCCACAGCCTGAGAGCCACAACCGGGACTTGGATCCTGGGTTTGAAGAGGACCCGGATATATTCGTGGTACTTGCGGAAGGGGCGTTTTACCAGGCGAGCTACGATGGCACGGAAGTGGCCATTATCGCCGATTACCCTGGTCTTCTTCCTGCTTCCCACATAAGTCATCAAGAAAAACTCTCACTCGAAAGAGCTTCCTCGCACCGCCTCACCCATCACACTGCCTCGTGCTCCACAGGGGAGGCGTTCAGCGCGCCATGCTACTCCGAGGGCAGTTCCAAAGAGAGCGGCTCCAGCGCCGAGCAAGGCCTCTAAAAGGAAGGTCGGTGAAGTCACGACCGGTCCCTCGTCAAAGAGGTGAGAGTTTGAAGGTATACTTTAGTAGTCACATCCAACTGTAACTTGTACGTTTGTCTGGTGCCAGGAAAATGATTCACTGGACTATGTCCGAGGGTCCGGCGAGGCGTACTCCCAACGCTCGGGATTTAGACCCCGTCCGAGAGACATGAGCCGATATGGGAACAGTGCCGGACTGTCCTTCGGCCGAGGGTTCGGAGAATATGCCCGTTACCAACTCAGAAGTGGAGAGCGCCATGAATCATCGGCGCTGCAGGGCTATTTTACGAGACCCCGAGTTCTCGGAAGAGGCATTCAATGCCTTCAGCTCGGCTGATGCATACATCCGAGCTGCTCGAGACGGGCTTAGTAGAGCCACAAAGCAGCATTTAACAGATGTGCGGGTAAGTTTTCTTTGTCCGAATAGGATAGCCATCTGCCAGTAGCCCCGGGGACTGAAAGCAGTTGGTACAACTAATTTAAGGACCGTTGTATGACCAGGTTCTTACAGAGAAGAATGACCTGCTAACCCAAGAGCTGGAGCAATGTCGGACGCAGCTAAATGCTGCTACCGCCGAACTGAAAAAGTCCAACAAGGCGTCACCTGGTAGTATTCCCCTCTACTGAGGAACAATAAATGTATACTAGCTGTGCTAATATTGTTGTTTGATCTTATAATAGGATCGCCAGATCAACTTGAAGAGAAGTTGACTACTGCTCTGGAAGGAGAGAAAAGAGCAAAAAAGATGCATGCCGCAGGCGAGCGTTTACTGACTCGGGCCATGATAGAGAAAAACAAGCTTCAGGATGCCAAGACCCAGCTAGGCGAAGAGCTGAAGGATGTACGGGCCCAGCTAGCCGATTCCGTGAAGGAGAACAAGAAGCTGCGGGGCGGCATATTCAGTATGTGTCTGAACTATTTTTAAAGTAGTTCGGAGATAGACGGAACCGATATAGTTATGATTTGCAGGTATATTGACGGGCCGTCCTGAAGAGGAGGTGTCCGGATCATCAAGTCATCTGCTGCAAGGCCTATCGCGAGTGCACGAACGGGCTCGGCTGGCGATGCGGAGTGTTGCCAAGGCCCTATGGCCGTCCACCTCCTCTCTAGGAAGTATGGAGGAGCTCGTAGAACTGTTCAAAGGAGCGCGGCGGCGTATCCGATTATGGAAGATATCGGCCTACCGAGAGGGTGCGCGAGTGGCTTGGGCCATGGTGAAAACTTGGTATACCAAGCTTGATCCTAATCACATGGCTCAGGTCAGACCACTAGGGTCAAATGGGGAAGAAATTCCTGTTAGTTTAGTATATGACCAAGTAGAGGAGGCCGCCAAATATTCCCAACAGGATTGTAAGTTAGACTGCCTGTTGGACGGTATAGAGGAGGAACTGTTTGAGTCCAAGTGACTGATGTACTTTCCTTACCCTATGTAATTCTAGCTGAATTGTATAGCATTTGTCATGGAAGACCTTTTCGCTTCAACCTCCGGACTCGATGGTGCGGAGTGTTTCCGAATACCCTCGTGGCTGAATAGACCGGGGTATGCATGGAAAACTAGGTGTAGGGGTCATTGTTGCTTGAACAGACAAGTTGTATCCGGCTAGCTATGTTATATTACATTCAGATTGTAAGAAACATGTTCTAGAGAGAATAGTTCCGTTAAGGGTTTCTTTCCCTGGGTGTGCATGCATTTAATGTACATGTCCGAATTGTGATGGGAGAATCACAGTGTATATAGCTTCTGGGGGTTCACAATAGAATGAGTGCAAAAAACATTTTTCATCCACCGACCGAATATTCCCTTAAGAACGCTAGCTTTCGGCTTCACCCAGTCTGAGGTACACATCCGGATGACCCGGCAGTAACAATCGCAGAGGTGCTCCCTTTACCACCTAGCCGAACAATCGGGAACGTAGGGGTAAGTACAGGAGCCAGGCAACCCAGCTTGGCCAAAACTTAAGTCATATCGATGCATATAATGGTGAAGAAAAGACATACGGGAAACACGCGTATGTGTGATGAGCTTGACGCTCGGAAAATAATATTAACAAGCTTCTGTTAAAGAAGCCCCCAGGTATAATGGACGTACATATGTAAAGATGTGTACGTCAGCGGTGTTCGGCCGAGCCGTATGAGAGCTTTAAAGCGACAAAATAAAGGTGTAGAAGAGAGAGAAAAGTAATGGAAACTACAGGGGAGAAGGGGACGAACAAAGAATTCGGCGCTAGGCATAAAACCTTCAAAGTCTGGCCGCGTTCCAGGGGTTCGGCTCTAGGTGATTGTCTGATGCATCATAAAGAAGGTACGCTCCGCCGGTAAAAACTTCGTCGATTATGAAGGGACCCTCCCATTTGGGCTTGAGTTTGTCCTTTTCTTCTCTGGCAAGCATAGAACGAGTTCGCCAACATTGTAAGTCTTGGCCTGTACTTCTCTGCTTTGATATCTTCGAGCCTGCTATTGATAAAATGCTGAACGGGCTTTGGCGACGTCGCGCTCCTCCTCCAGGGCATCTAGGCTGTCCTACCTATCCAACTCGGCCTCTTTCTCTTCGTACATACGCACTCGAGGTGAGTCATGTATAATATCGCAGGGCAACACAGCCTCTGCACCATACACCATGAAAAAGGTGTGTATACGGTAGTACGGTTCGGCGTGGTCCGCAGCCCCCAGAGTACGGAGTCAAGCTCCTCAACCCAGTGCTTGTCTGATTCTTTCAAAAACCGCACTAGCCTGGGTTTGATGCCGCTCATAATGATACCATTGGCTCGTTCGACTTGGCCGTTTGTTTGCGGGTGGTAGACAGAGGCGTAATCAAGCTTGATGCCCAGATTAGCACACCAGGTTTTCACCTCATCAGCTGTGAAATTGGAACCATTGTCGGTGATGATGCTGTGCGGGACACCATAACGGTGCACAATTAATTTGGGATATTGCAAGGTTTGAGTCCCCGCACACCTCCAGGTGTTGTATGCCCATTGATACGGCCATCCGAAGGCCATGTAACAGGGCCTCGTATTCGGCTGCATTGTTGGAGTCTGTGTATAATATTTGGAGTACGTACTGGACGATATCTCCCGTGGGGGACGTTAATACGACGCCCGCTCGTAGCCCCACCAACATTTTGGAGCCATCAAAATGCATAACCCAGTTGGAATACGCGCCGTACTCTTTAGGGAGTTCGGCCTCTATCCATTCGGCGACGAAGTCAGCCAGTACTTGGGATTTAATAGCTCGACGTGGTTTGTACGTGATGTCGAATGGAAGGAGCTTAATGGCCCATTTGGCAATCCGGCCTGTGGCGTCTCGGTTGTTTATTATATCATTGAGGGAGACTTCAGAAGCCACCGTGATCGAACACTCCTGAAAGTAGTGTTGTAACTTTCGAGATGCCATGAAGACTGCATATGCTATCTTTTGATAGTGAGGGTACCGGGATTTGCATGGTGTGAGGACGGTGGATACGTAGTATACCGGCTTCTGGAGCGGGAATTTGTGTTCGTCCTGTTCTCGCTCAACGACGAGTACGGTGCTCACCACCTGGTGTGTTGCTGATATATATAGGAGCATTGGTTCGCCGATGTTTGGCATGGCCAGGATTGGGTTGCTTGCCAGAAGGGCTTTGATTTCTTCCAGTCCGGCCGTCGCCCCGTCTGTCCAGTCGAAGTTATCGGTGCGCCATAGAAGGCGATAAAGTGGCAGCGCCTTTTCCCCCAACCTGGAGATAAAACGGCTTAAAGCTGCCACGCACCCAGCGAGTTTTTGGACCTGTTTAAGTTCGGTTGGCGTAGCCAATTATGACAGAGCTCGAATTTTGGATGGATTTGCTTCAATTCCTCTGTTGGAAACGATGAAGCCTAGCAGTTTTCCTGCGGGGACACCGAACACGCACTTTTCCGGATTGAGCTTAATGTTGTACGCGCGAAGGTTGTCGAATGTGAGACGTAAATCATCTATTAGGGTTTCGACGTGTCTAGTTTTGATGACAACGTCGTCCACGTAAGCTTCAACTGTCTTGCCGATTTGCTTCTCGAGGCATGTTTGAATCATGCGTTGGTACATGGCGCCGGCATTCTTGAGCCCGAAGGGCATGGTGTTGAAGCAGAATGGCTTGTATGGGGTAATAAATGTTGTTGCAGCTTGATCGGACTCCTTCATTTTGATTTGATGGTATCCGGAATATGCATCGAGGAAACACAGTGAATCGTTTCCTGCTGTGGCATCGATGATCTGATCAATGAGGGGGAGGGGGAAGGGATCCTTAGGGCATTGTTGAGGTCTTTGAAATCAACACACATGCGCCAGGATTTGTCCTTCTTTGGTACCATTACTGGGTTTGCCAGCCAGTCCGGATGTTTGATTTCTCTAATAAATCTGGCTTCGATAAGCTTGGCCAGCTCCTCCCCCATGGCTTGTCGCTTTTGTTCGGAAAAGCGTCACAGTGTTTGCTTGACTGGTATGAATCCCGTTAATATATTGAGACTATGTTCGGCCAGCTTGCGTGGGATCCCTGGCATATCTGAAGGGTGCCAGGCAAATATGTCCCAGTTTTCGCGCAGGAATTCTAGTAGTGTGGCGTGAACTGTTGGGTTCAGTTGTGCTCCGATGGATGCTGTCTTCTTGGGGTCCGTTGGGTTGACCTGGAATTTGACTATTTCTTCTGCTGGTTTGAAGGAGGTGGATTTGGGGCATTTGTCGAGGATCACGTCGTCCCTGTACACCGTGGAGCGTAGTGCGGTTAATTCTTCGGCCGCGAGGGCTTCGGATAGCGCCTCAAGGGCAAGGGATGCGGTTTTGTTTTCAGCGCGGAGTGCTATGTCCGGATCACTGACGAGAGTGATTATACAGTTTGGTCCGGGCATTTTGAGCTTCATATACCCGTAATGAGGTATAGCTTGGAAGCGTGTAAAAGCATCCCGCCCCAACAGGGTGTGGTGTCCGCTGCTGAAAGGGTCCACTTGGAAAGTGATTTCTTCGGATCGATAATTCTCCGGCGTGCCGAATACCACGTCAAGTGTGATTTTGCTCGCGCACCGCGCCTCCGGACTGGGAATGATTCCTCGGAAGGTTGTGCTACTTTGCTTGATGCGGCTCCTGTCTATTTCCATTTTGCGGAGTGTGTCCTCATAAATGAGGTTTAGTGCGCTATCGCCATCCATGAGGACTTTGGGAAGTCGAAACCTGTCCACGATGGTACCGAGGACTAACGCGGCTGGCACTCGGACTGTTCTGTACTTCGGTTCGTCACCGGCGTTGAATGTTATAGCCGTGTCGTTCCAAGGGTTTATTGCAGCGATATGGCAGACTTCGGCGAGGTCACGAAGTGCCCTTTTGCGCTTGTTGTTGGAAGCGAATGTCTCAAAGACCGTCAACACTCTTGTATCATCTTCTTCTGGGGGATGTTGTTCTGGGGCGTCATTGATAAGGATGTCCTCGCCGCTCTTGGCTACCTGCCGTAGTATCCAACGTGCTCTAAGGCTGTGGGTTGCAACGGTATCTTGTGTTGTATGTATTTTGCATGGGCAATCGAGCCACCCCTCCAGGACGGTGCCGTGCTGCATAGCGGTTTTATGTTTCTTGTTTGTTGGATTGGGCGTGCCACAGGGGTGCGCCCTCTTCGCCTGAAGTTGAGTTGGGACCAACGGCTCCCGACGGGCTGCCTGAATTTTCCAAACATTCTCCATCGCGCTGTACTTTTGCACGATGGTTGCTAAGTTGGTGAATTTCAGTATGCGGCGGCAGCGTTGAGGATTCCTTCGTCCACGCAATTGTTGCAGAACGCTGATATTGCGTCCTCGTCACGACAATCTTTTACCTTGTCCTTGACAAGGAGGAATCTGGCCCAGAAGTGGTGGACCGTTTCCTGAGACTGCTGTTTTATGCTCATGAGAGCGTCTGTGTCCGGGTGGGTGGGTGGTTTTAAATGCGAACCTTGACCCAATTTTGGATCCGGAGTTTGAAGATCTACCGAACCTGACAGTTCGGGCTCCAGGATATCGACATATTTTTTAGGCTCGTCGTCCGACTCTATGTTCGGAGGATGAGACATGTTTTTCTGCCAGAGAATATCCGGCTCTTCAAGATCGGAGATCCGAACATAGTTTGTCTTCAATATAGCGGAAGAGTTGCCTCGCTCCTCGACTACCCCTATCTGGTGGGTGATCGGTGGAGTTTTAATTTCTCTCTGGTCGGGTTTAAGCCCAACCCGATCATAGTCTGTAGCGACCCCCAAGGCGGCCATGCGATCCAAGAGTTCGTTCAACAACGATAACTCCATCGGATCCATCCGGGCGGAGTATTTGGGATCAATGCGGACGCGATTTTCGATGACTTGAGAGGTCATCGTCGGCTTAAGGGCCGAACTGGCGGTCATGACGAAGCCGCCCAGCCGGAGGGTTTGGCCTGGGGCCAGGGCTCCTCCGGAGGTGATATTATCACTGATAACAAGGCGAGCCATCAACCCTCTTGGCGACGGCACAGTGGAACTCTCAATGAAAGCACCAATGTCGGTGTCAAAACCGGCGGATCTCGGGTAGGGGGTCCCGAACTGTGCGTCTAGGATCGATGGTAACAGGAGACGGGGGACACGATGTTTACCCAGGTTCGGGCCCTCTCTATGGAGGTAATACCCTACTTCCTGCTTGATTTATCTTGGTGAATATGAGTATTACAAGAGTTGATCTACCACGAGATCGTGATGGCTAAACCCTAGAAGTCTAGCCTGTATGACTATGGTAATGTGTATCCGCCTATCCGGACTACGCTCTCCGGTTTATATAGACACCGGAGAGATCTGGGGTTACATGGAGTCGGTTACATAGAAAGGAATCTTCATAATTGGTCACCAAGCTTGCCTTCCTTGCCAAGTAGAGTCCAATCCGGCCCTGGGTACAGTCTTCGGCCTTCATGTCTTCACAGCCTATCAGTCCGGCCCAATGGATAACAGGCCGGACGCCCGAGGACCCCTTAGTCCAGGACTCCCTCAATCTCCAAGAGACCATTGTATTGAGAATCAAAAGAGAGAGACGAAGCCATCTAGCTACTAACTACGGACCTGTAGGTCTACAATGAACTACTCACGCATCATCGGAGAGGCACCAACGAGGATGATGAACCCCTCTGTGATGGTGTCTAGATTGGATCTGGTGGTTCTGGAACTTGTGGCGGCTGGAATTGATTTTCGTCGACTCCCATAGGATTTCGGGAATATTGGAGTATTTATAGAGCAAAGAGGCAGTGCGGGAGGCCACCGAGGTGAGCACAACCCACCTGGGCGCGCCTGGGGGCCCAAGCGCGCCCTGGTGGGTTGTGCCCCCTCGGGGCACCCCAGGTTCTTCTCTGGCCCATTGGCTGTCTTCTGGTCCATACAAATTCCACAAAAAGTTTTGCTGCGTTTGGACTCAGTTTGGTATTGATTTCCTGCAATGTAAAAAACATGCAAAAAACTGCAACTGGCACTGGGCACTATGTCAATAGGTTAGTACCAAAAAATGATATAAAATGAGTATAAAATGATTGTAAAACATCCAAGAATGATAATATAACAGCATGGAACAATAAAAAATTATAGATATGTTGGAGACGTATCGGCATCCCTAAGCTTAATTCCTGCTCGTCCTCGAGTAGGTAAATGATAAAAACAGAATTTTTGATGTGGAATGCTGCCTAACATGTTCATCACATAATCTTTTCTTTGTAGCATGGACATTTGGACTTTTATATGGTTCAAAGCAATAGTCTAGGTTTGACATGAGGACTTTAATACTCAAGCATATCAACAAGCAACCATGTCTTTCAAAATATCAACACTAAAGTAAGTTATCCCTAGCCCATCATGCTCAATTATTGATCCATTCATGAAACGCACTCGCATATTACCTACACCCAATGCTAAAGTACGATCGTAGTGCCTCTTAGTTGGTGCTCTATAAGAGTAGATGGAGACTCAAAAAATAAAAATTTCATAAAGTAAAGGAAAGGCCCTTCGCGGAGGGAAGTAGGGATTTGTAGATGTGCTAGAGCTCAATGCGAAAAAGATAGAGATAAAAACATTTTGGGAGGCACGCTTTTCCTGTCAACGAAAACGAGCGAGTATTTCCCAAATAGAAAATAAAGCTATTCATTTTTCAACCATACTTTCGCTTTCCATGGCTAGCCGTATCCACGGGAGCCTTCCATACTAACACTTTCCAAGGAATTTATTATTTGACAACATAAAGTAAATTCATTTTCATATCGGGACTGGGCATCCCTAATACCTTTGTCGTACTCTCGTGCAATGACAAGTGAATAAACACTCATCTTGAGAATAACACATGTAGCATGGAAATATATTAGCCACCCCCTACCGTTTCATGAGCGGTACGAGCACACAAAAGAGAAGTTTATTTTGAAAATTAGAGATGGCACATACAAATTTGCTTAGAATGGCACGTAAATACCGCATATAGGTAGGTATGGTGGACTCATGTGGCAAAACTGGTTTAAAGGATTTTCGATGCACACGTAGTGATCATACTTAGTGCAAATTGAAGGCTAGCAAAATATTGAGAAGCATCCAACCAAGAAACGAAAAATCTCATAAGCGAGCATTAAGCTTAATTAACACTGAATAATGCACCACAAGTAGGATGTAATTTCATTGCATAACTATTGATTTTCGTGCTTGCATAAGGAATCACAAACCTTAACACCAATATTCTTACTAAAGCATAATTACTCATCAACATGACTCACATATCACATCAACATATCTCAAAACTAATACAAAGAATCAAGTTTATTTTTTCCAGTGATCTTCATGAAAGTTTTTATTATATCCCCCTTGGATATCTATCACTTTGGGACTAATTTCATATGTTGCTTTTAATAAGCTCAAACAAATATAAGTGAAGATCATGAGCATCATATTTCTTTCTCTCAAAATAATTTAAGTGAAGTAAGAGAGAAATTCTTAAACTTTTACTAACTCTCAACTAAATCTAAGTGAAGCACGAGAGCATTTCTTCAAAAATACTAAAGCACACCGTGCTCAAAAATATATACGTGGAGCACTAGAGCAATTCCATAGCTCATAAAGATTCAAGTGAAGCATAGAGAGCAGTTGTGACAAGTCATAGAGTAATTTTGGCTCTCTCAAATAGGTGTGTCCAGCAAGGATTCATGACTTAAAATAAAAAGCAAAACAAGCAAAGACTCATATCATACAACAGACGCTCCAAGCAAAACTCATAGTATGTGACGAATAAAAATATAGTTCCAAGTAAAATACCGATGGTCGTTAGAAGAAAGAGGGGATGCCACTCGGGCATCCCCAAGCTTAGTTGCTCTTCGTGCTCTTCGTAGTTCAATACCAGTCCGGTTTTGGCCTTTTAATGGCCCGTGCTCTTCGCAGTCCAATACCAGTCCGGTTTCTCTTTCGGCCTGCTAAAGGCCCACAACACAGTTGGGCCATATATAGTACGACCTGACTTTCGGCCTCTTAGCGGCCCATGCTCTTCATGGTCCAGTACGAGCACGCTGTCTCTTTCGGACTGCTAAAGGCCCATAGTATAGTTGGGCCATATGTAGCCCGACCTTAGTATCGGCCTGTTAATGGCCCGTGAAATCTAATGGGCCCACCTGTTGCCCACTTTGATGTCGGCTTGTTAACGACCCGGGAGGTAACAGGGCCGACCATTAGCTTTCGGCCTGGTAATGGACCATTAACTTAATGGGCCCACTAAAGTTCGAACATGTCTGTACGCCCAATTAGATAATTTGAGCCCATATGACGAGCAATTATGCACAGGACCAAAACTGATCAGTCAAAGGCCTATGAGAATTTTGGCCTCTGCGAGCCCATTAGGGAAGCTCATTAAGGGCAGTGGGCTGCTTCCTTCATATAGGGCCCACGACTGTTCGTGCTAACTAATAATTTCACTGCTTTTTTAGCTTCCTAGCGACTTAGCTAGAATGCGAGGCGCGCTAAGCAAAGGTACGAAATACAGGGAAAATGTTGCACATCCAGCATATATTAAAGGAAATTACATCCACTGGGCAATCAAAGATTGATGCCATGTGCAAATAAATGAACAGAACCTAACGATCTACAACGTCACAATCTGTAACCTTGGCGCGGATGACGCCCATAAGCATGTGAGCAAGTTCTTCCTGCTTTGCTACACTGTCTCTGAAAACATTGATCAGTTGTTGTTGCGCACGAATGTGCACCTCTGATTCGTCCACCATTTACATCATTGCTTCAGCTAGTAATTGGTTCATAAACATACATTTTTTCCATTGCTTTCGAGACAGAGGAAACTGAATAGATTCAGATGGCGATTTTGGTAGGCTTGTATTATTGATAGTGGAGAGTGTCTCGACCACTGCATCATAACATAAATTAGGAGGGGAACCGAACAGATTAATCAAGAGTTATTGCCATATTACCTGGCCTAGATTTATTGGAAAGAAACAATGGGGTTGCCTTGCTGTTTTCACAGTTTGTCTTCTTATCTTCAGTAGCCTGCACCAAATTAACACACTAGAATTGCTATCATTGGCTAGCTCAGATAATAGGAAAGCAACATTGACACAACGAACGTTTGGGCAACTAGACCACACCAGCCTACACCAAATTAACACAATATGGCACAACTATCATCAGCCAGGTAAGGTAATATGAAAGAAACATTTCCACAATGAATGAATGGGCAACCAGAGCAGCACTACAATTCAGTAATGTGCATGATATGAGATAGTACACTCATGCAGCTCAGTATGCAAAACTGCCAGGCAGTTTTCCTTACAAAAATCAACATTGTTGCCTTTAGGGTCTGTTTGGTTGGAGACTAGTGTGGCCAAGCCAAAGTGTGGCTGAGAAATTGGACGCCAAACTTTGGCAAAAGTTGGCAAAAAAATTGTCTCTATGAATAGTGGGCCATAGGGGCAATAAAGTGTGGCATAAACCAAACACATGCAAACTAAACTGTGGCTGCCAAATTTTGGCTTGGAAAACGGTGCCTGGTAACCAAACAGCCCCTTAATTATACATTTTGCTACAACTAAATTTAGATCAGATAAAGGCTGGATTCACGCCGATTAACAAAATACATGCTGATGTAAAAATATAGTGATAAACAACAGGTACTTACATCAGCATTGGAGCACAGAGAATTCCCGCAAGATACTTTCCTCGAATACGATCCCAGTGCAGAAAGTCTTCTATCGTTTAACATTATTTTCTAAAAGAGAGATGGGTAAGAAACATGTAGAAAATATGATCAGAATGCTAGAAAATTTCATGATGCGAGGATACACACACGCTTCTTAGAATGGACACAACTGCAAGATGCTGCTAACGCGACACTACGATCAGAGACCCTTTAACGAAACTGTGTGCGATGCATTAATTGCAAACGGGGATGTAAAAAACCATCAAAAAAGGTGCAAAACATATGCGATGGCGGAGCCATCAAACACGGTTCGGATTTTAGTTGCATGTGTGATGCAGGGCACACGGTTAACCCATTCGAACTATTTGCGATGATGCAGAACAACAGAAACAGGCTGCCATATCAATCTGTGTGCGATATACGGCATACAGTTCACTCCGATGAACTGTTTGCTATTAGGGGGTGCAACAGAAATGGTTAGCCAGATCAAGGTGTGTGTGATATATGGCATATGATTCACTTGGGCGAACTGTTTTCGATTACGGAACACAACAGAAACGGTTCAACTTAACAAGATGTGTGTGATACGTGGCAAACAGCTGACTCGGATGAAGTGTTTGCGATGAGAAATTACAACACAGATGGTTAATACAGTTAGTTCGTGTGCGATTCTGTGTAACTTTGAAAAATGCAAACTAGTTGCTTGCGGTGGCTAGGAGTATCGCACATGATGTGTCTGCGAGTACTCGTGTGCGATAATTAGTAAGTTACACAAATGTTTCCTTATCTGAACACTTGTGTGATAAATAAAACGTGGCACCGGATACGGTATTCGGGTTGTGTGTGTGCTCCACTTAGTCTTCCTGCGCTCCAGCGAATACTTCCCGCGCTCCACATGGGTGAATTGTAAAATCCACACCTCTTCCCTCATCAGTTTCCCGCCACCAGCTAATGGCTTGCTGCATATAACCCAGGCGGCAATGCACCGTCGCAACACTTTGCGCAGATCTAGTCCTCACCCATCTCCCATTAGTTATTCAGAGCATGCCAGGCAACGACCAAAACTTTGACGTCGACGCTTACCTGCGTTACATCTTCGGCGAGGAGAACGAGCCGGAGCAGGTCGGGGAGCAAGAGCTTCATCGGCCGGTGCAGGCACCATGGCCCATCGGCAGCGATATCAGCGTGACAATCCGTGGGAGCACAATCAACATATTGCAGAGGAGGTGTGATAAGCAGTTTGCCATCCACCGTGCAAAAGATCCAGAGCTGCTCAGCGGCATGATCGACGAACCACCCGAAGAGCCGCCGTCACCAGTGCTCATCGAGAGCCTGATGCCCCGCAACGAATGGGCAGAGGACCTCTATGATTCAGTCAAGACACAGGCAGCCTGCGGCTGACGTCCCCGACGAAGTAGAACATCGCCAACGTGATATCTTGAGGATGGAGATGATGGACGGAATTTTCTACCATGCTAGAGACATGGAAATGGAGCGGTTCCGCGGAGATGTCATGCGCGCGATTGCACCCTGTCAAGCTCTTCTGGAAGTGGCCCAACAGCCCCAAGAGCCTCCCAGCGCCAGCAGCTCCGTAGGCGGAGGAGGGTCGGGACACTTGGAGTGAACGGCCGCAAGGGTGCTATGCTGATCATGGAGTCCGAGAAGACCATTGTTGGAAGGCCGCCAGCTAAGCCTTTTAGCCTATATTTTATTATAATTGTATGCAGATGTAAGTCGTGAGTGTTCTAGGCCTTGCCGCATGTGGCATTTTAAATTCTCCTGAATATGTAAGAAATTATTAAGAATTATTAACCGTTGCCATTGTAAATATGCCTCAACGGCAAGCAGAGCACGCGCAAGGACGCCAGAGCGGAGCACGCAGCGGCCGCCTCAATGGCGAGCAAAACACGCGGATGGACGTGAGCAGAGCGCGCCGCGGCCGCCTCAACGGTGAGCAACCATGTCGTCAACCTTCTGACATCAATAAATTTTGAACTTGTTTCGCGTCACATTGCAGATTACAACGCAATAAGTAATTGCAAATCTCTTCACACCTATCAAACTAATATGTGTTCACACTTGGCACCGGGCTATAAAAACTACCCACTCGAAAGTTACTTCACAAATCCTCTCCTCATCACCCACAAAACTAGTCTTTCCTGTCAAGTTGTTCTGCCATGACCGGTAGGAGGAGTTTCGGGTGGACATATAACCAGGCAGCAAAGACCAAGGCCGCGGAAGCACTAGAGAGGTACTGTCGCGAAGCCGCAACAGTGATGTCCCAGCGTGTCGCGGAGCTCTCAAACAGGCTCTCACGTGCACGCGAGGGCTCTCACAAGCGCACTCGCTGCCTCGGCGATCGCGGTGAGTTGGCGTTGCTGAAATCCTTGGTCGGCGACAACGACATTCTCGCTGGCCTCATTAAGCAGCAGGAGCTGGTCGACGGCTTGATGAAGCTGCTCGAGATCAGCGATGCCTCAGTTGACAATGCGACCGGCCTCGTCGAGCAACTCATGGGTGACAATGCGAAGCTCCTCAAGGCACACGCCGAGAAGGGGGAGGAGGCCGCCGGTTGGAAGATGCTGCATGAGCAGAGCAGTGCCTCAGGGATGATGCTGACAACGGTCATCGAGGAACTGATGGGTGACTTGAGGAAGCTCCGGATCGAGCGCGAGCGGGAGGTGGAGGAATCCGTGGCTACTTTCAAGCAAAGTCATGAGGAATTGAAGAAGGAGCTGGAGGATGTCGTCGCCCGGCGATCCATCGACAAGTAGAGATAGTAGCGATCCAGATTGTTGTCTATGATTTCCTTCTTCTCTTGCCCCCGTGTCTTCCGGGCTTGCCGCATGTGGCATTTTAAATTATCTGGAATCACTAGTACACGTCGGTGCTATACAAACGGTTTTTAACCCCTTTCCGGGACGGCATTTGGAACCGTCGCCTAGTGAGTGTGGGTGATAGGGGGGTCCTTCCCACACGACCCAGAAACCGTCGGGGATATGCCCTCCTGGCACACACGCTCGGCAAAGTCAGGTCGTGTGCGACCGGCGAGCGCTCAAATAGAGAAATACGTATAGTAGAGCTAAAAAAATACAATTATACATGCGAAGTTGTTTCCGGTCGCAAGTACATCCCACACAATCTTTCCCCGCTAAACGCTTCCGTTCGTATGTACATCCCACACAGTCGCTCCAAGGAAAATGTTTCCGTTCACAGGTACATCACACACAATTTTTCCCGTTAAATCATTTGTGATAGCGTTTCCATTGCACACGATATGAACAATATTATCATTTGCGTTATTGAATGCATCACACACGGTCCGTAGAAGAAACTGTGTGGCAAAGGCTGTCCATCACACACAGTTTTTATGTGGTAAACGTTTGCACAAGGTGCCCTAACGCAAACAGTTTTCAAGAGAAAGTCGTGTGTGATTGTTCATTGATTGAACACGGTTTATTCCTAGAAACTGTGTGCATTGCCTGAGGTCATCGCCCACGGTATTTTTTTAATAACCGTTTGCAATAGCAAAACCCAATTAGCAAGCTAATTTCCCTATTATTAATAATCCATTTATTAATCTAATTGACATTCATATTAAGCACATAATATATTTCATTTCCATATCAAGGAAGCAGAATTTCATAATTGAAATACATCAGAGTACAAGATGATATTGCTTCAGTACTCAGCTACCCCATTACACAACTGCACCAGCACCAAGTTTCACATGCAACATGTAGAACCTTTCGAAATTACCATCATAGATGGTATATAGACAGATGCATCTCATCTGGAAAACTGCTGAAGCGGAAGGCGAATATTGAGCCTTCATTCATGCTGAAGGTCTTTGCAACTTTAGGCCAGTGCCTGTGGATGATTGACCATCCGTCCTTCATCCTCTTCAGGAACACTTCAATATTGAACCGTCGGTGTTGTATGAAAACCTTCCTCGCCTCCTGACCATAGAGGTGGTTTGAGAGGTAGTCATCAGTGAACTTCTTTGGAAAGGCCTGAAAACAAGGATGTGCATAAATATCTTCTCTATATTGGAAATGGGGCAAAGGAATAAAAAATGCAAGGTATAATAGTTAGTACCATCTTGTAGTGAACTGATGTCTTCTTCATTGTGCAGACAAAGATCTTGTTGTTTTTTGTCGCTGATTTCTTTATCCTAACAACCTTTCTAAGTTTCTTGATTTGATTGATATTCATGGACAACTCATTTCCCCATATGCAAAAAGGGTCGAATAGTTGGTCAAAACCTCTGACAGCAGGACCTACATGTGCAAGACCAAATTGTTAAAAACCTAAATATTAGAATGGTTCCTGCAATTGAACAATAATGTGCTATTAGACAACGGACCATGCACGTGCTAACCTCGATGGTAAACCTTAGTGCTTCCCATTGTTTCCCTGCAACACATATAAGGTAGTTAGTCATCAGGTTAAGTAAGGGTTCGCATGCTATCAGTAAAATATGTTGATGAAAAATAAGCACATTGCAGATTCATCAGATTAATTCAAGCCACATGGAAAACCCATTTATCCAAACCAAGCATGATAAGAACTAGGAAATATAGCACTTGTATATGTTTCTCATGTATTAAGTGCAGCCAAATTCGATTTATTCCTCACATGCACAACAATACAAAATTCTACCCACGACAATTGGACATCGCATTGCAGAATTGAACCAAGTAGTTAACTAAACACCACAACAAATGAACCAAACATTAACTGAGCACCACATTGCACAATATAACATACTCCTAATAGAAGATCAAACAGTTAACCAAACCAAGCATGCTTAACAACTTGGAAATATAGCAATTGTATTTGTTTATCATGTATTTACTACAGCCAAATTCAATTTATTCCTCACATGGTATACAATAACAGAATGCACCCACAACTATTGAACATCACATTGCAGAACTGGACCATACAGTTAACTAAACACCACAACACAAATGAACCAGACGTTAACTGAGCACCACATTGCACAATGTATAACCAAACAAAGCATGCTTGACAACTTGGAAATATCGCAATTGTATTTGTTTCTCATTTATTTTGTAAAGATAAATTCGATTTATTTCTCACATGGAAGACAATACAAAATTGCAGCCTGAAGAATTAAACATCACATTTGCACAATTGAACCAAACAATTAACTGAAGACGACAACTAATTAACAAAACAGTTAATATGGTCTGTCGACCCAAGAATAAAGGAGGTTTAGGGGTGATCAACTTGAAAATTCACAATGAGGCCCTATTACTAAAATTCCTACACAAGTTCTTTAACAGACAAGATGTGCCTTGGGTCAACCTTATCTAGGAAAATCACTACGAGGGCAAAATTCCACACGCTGTGGACCCTGTTGGTTCATTCTGGTGGAAAGACATTCTTAAGCTGACCCCCATTTACCGAGGAATTTCTCGTGTTCAGCTGGTTGATGGCACATCGACCCTCTTTTGGAAAGATCTCTAGAGAGAGGAGGTTTTACAAATCTCACACCCTAGTGCCTTCTCATTTGCCATGCAAGAGGATATGTCGGTTGCTGAAGCAATGGCCACTACGGACATGCATGAAACCTTTCGCCTTCCTGTCTCACCCCAGGCTCTTGTTGAGATCCAGGATATTCAGTCACAACCAACGTGGATCTCTCCATCGACATCACTACATGATGTTTGGCACTATTCCTGGGGTTCCACGCTTTATAAACCAAGGGACTACTACAACTACTACTTTAGGGACGGGTAGAGGCACCAGACATTCAGTCAACTTTGGAAATCTAAGTGCAATATGAAAATCAAAGTATTTGGTTGGCTCTTGTTTCATGACAGACTCAACACAGGCAACATGTTGAAGAGGAGGCACTATAATATTGGCAACAACTTCAACTGCATCCTCTGCAACCAGCACATTGAGGAGACAATTGACCACATGATCTTCACCTGCCCTTTTAGTCAGAGCTGCTGGGCTAGACTACACATGGCTTGGCCAACCTTTCTATGCCGCCTCGATCTCCTACAAACCACAAAAGATGCCTAGCCGAACCCTATCGGATTACGGGTTCCGGCAAAACCCTTGAGGTTTGAACTCTGGGGTGCGCACGAAGATCTCTCCCCCCCCTAGCTCACGCTCTCACCACGATCTCAAAGCTCAGCACGTCGAACTCGAAGAAGAAGGGACACAGGGTTTATACTGGTTCGGGCCACCGCTGCGGTGTAATACCCTACTCCAGTGTGGTGGATTGCCTCATAGGCTAAGGATGAACAAGTACAAGGGAAGAACAGCCTCCTGAGTAGAGGTGTTCTTGGGCTCGATAAGCTTGTGTGGATGAGGATGATCTGAATGATCCCAGATCAGTTCTCCCCTCTTCGTCCTCAGTTTTCCGTTCTCCCCTACTGTGGTAGCTAGTCCTATTTATAGAGGCCTCGGTCCTCTTCCCAAATGTAGGTGGGAAGGGATCCAACAACGGCCAAATTTGAAGGGAGACAACCAGTACAAGTTATCCTGACTAAAGGTGGTCTTCGCCTACCAAAGGCTCTGGTGGTGACGCCGTCCTGGGCTCCACGGTGACCTCCGTCCTGCCATCCTGCTGGTCTTGGTCTTGTCACACCGATATGGAAACCTTTGCCTGATGCATCGGAACTCCTCGCCTACGCCTGCTTCTTTAGCACCAAAGAGGAAACGAGTACACTGCGCGCACTCGCGCCCGCTTGGCCTTGGTCGTCATGGCTTGCGTCACGGGAACCTCACGAGGTGCCCCTTGCCTTGATCTCTCTGCCCCTCGCGAGCCAGCCTAGTGAGGCCGCCCCTGAGGAGGTCTTGCATCGCCCGCCTCGCGAGGCTTGGCCCATCGCGAGGGTCTTGAGCATTTGCTGATGAAGATGGGCCGTATAGGGGCGCTGGTGGAGCCACGCCGCAATCCGCAGGCAGGCAAGTCTGGGGCCCCCGTTCTTTCTCGTGTCAACATAGAACAAGAGGAGTGTTGTGTCAATTTTTTGATTTTTCGGGGTTCGTATGGACATTTTTATGCATTAACTGAGTTTTCAATGCATTCATGTGCAATATTCAAATTTGAACTACATGCACATGCTCTAATGCATATAAATTGGTTGAAAATTCAAATATGTGTTCTTGGGTGCATGCTTAGGTCCCATGCAAGAAATGGGAATGAATGTAAAGCACCCTGCCACCATCACTCGGCAGCAAAACATTGAGATACCTGGTTTTTAAATTCTAGTAAATCCAAAACTCCTCTGAAATTCATGAAACTTGGCATGCTATCATGGAGCATCATCAACATGTCGTGGTAAAATTTTTGTCCCATTTGGGGCAGGTTTAGGTATATGTTTCTCACAAGCAAGAGCTTCTCACAACAAGCATGATGGTTTCGGTAGGGAACGTCCCACCTTTGCGGACGAAATGATATCCATTGCATCTCATTGCTTTCAAATTTTTTCTCGTGTCAACATAGAACAACAGGAGTGTTGTGTCAATTTTTGTGATTTTTTGGGGTTCGTTTGGACATTTTTATGCATTAACGGAGTTTTCAATGCATTTATGTGCATAATTCAAATTTGAACTACATGCACATGCTCCAGTGCATATAAATTGGTTGAAAAATCAAATATGTGTCCTTGGGTGCATGCTTAGGTCCCATGCAAGAAATGGGAATGAATTTCAAACACCAGGGCACCGTTGATTGCCGGCAAAACATTGAGATACCTGGTTTTTGTATTCTAGTAAATCCAAAATTCGTCTGAAATTCATGAAACTTGGCATGCTATCATGGAGCGGCATCAACATGTCGTGGTAAAAGTTTTGTCCCATTTCGGGCAGGTTTGGGTATATGCTTCTCACAAACTAGAGCTTATCACAACAAGCATGATGGTTTCGGTAGGGAACGTCCCACCTTTGGGGACGAAACGATATCCATTGCCTCTTATTGCTTTCAAAAAATTTCTCGTGTCAACATAGAACAACAGGAGTGTTGTGTCAATTTTTGTGATTATTCGGGGTTCATTTGGACATTTTTATGCATTAACTGAGTTTTCAATGCATTTATGTGCATAATTCAAATTTGAACTACATGCACATGCTCCAGTGCATATAAATTGGTTGAAAAATCAGATCTCTGTGCTTGGGTTTATGCTTAGGTCCCATGCCAGAAATGGGAATGAATTTCAAACACCACGGCACCGTTGATTGCCGGCAAAACATTGAGATACCTGGTTTTTAAATTCTAGTAAATCCAAAACTCGTCTGAAATACAAGAAACTTGGCATGCTATCATGGAATGGCACCCGACATGCTGTGGTATTTTTCGTGTCCATTTCGAGAGAAGGCGCACTCGAATAATGACAGCCAACAAAGGCGTTTTGAAAAAATAGCTGCCACTTTAATACCTCAAACGTTTGTATAATTCAAACAGTCTGCGTTCTGTTAACCATTCATGTGACGCCATGTGTCTTGGTTTTAATGGCTGTAGGAGGTGCCGTGCGGACAGCTGCTTGACCTTGACTGAACGGGAGGCGTGCGAGCGCAGTCCGGTGCGCAGGTTGGCCGAGAGGAGTTCAAGCCGTCCTCAAATGCGCAGGCTCACCGGGAAGCGTGCGAGCTGTACACTGCGTCGGCTCATCGGGAACCCAACCCTTTGACTTCCATGGCCGCCCGCCTTTCTCCGTGCGTGCGCCCCCCCCCCCCCCCCGGCGGCGTGGGACGCCGCCGTCGAATGCTACCTCTCAGCGCCGCCAGCTGCTGTCCTCCCGTGCCCCGCCTGTCGATCCCGGGACGACATGATGCAAAGTGAGAGCAGGATTTGTGCATCTCTTCAACGCAAACGGTTCTTTTGGATGACCCGTGTGCAACCACTTACAAACAATTTGGTAAGATTTTCATCTGTCATATTGGGTATGTTGCCATTTGTCAAACTGGAAAGATTGACATTTGTTGATCTAGTTACATTGCCATTTGTCAACCTTGTAACACTGCGATTTGTCAAAATATGAAGCTAAAAATCACTAGCAGTATCTAATTTTTGCAACTAAAATTTAGTAATTAAGAATAGATTTTATTCATAGATTAAGGAGTCGTTCTTAATTTATACAAACAGTTCAACTTGAGAGCTGAACCGACCAAACTTTTCCCCAATTGTTGCTAACCATGTACTAAAATAGCTAGTTCAACTATATATGCTAGCTAATTTTAAGTACGTTGTACAGTTCCACCACATCTATAGTCAGATGAACTGAACAAAATAGCCCCTAATTAAATACTACTACTGTGGAGGGGCTTTGTACTACTTCCGGCTGCCTCTCCTCTGCCGAGCGCGCTCAGTTAGATGCGGAGGAGGAGGAGGAGCCTACCGACGAGCTAGGCAACCACAATACGGTGCCTGCCGCTGTTGCAGCTTTAGCGACGCTCACCTCGAATGCCCTCTGCTGCTCCACACGACCCATCTCGAAGCGGTGGTTCTCCCTGTAGATCTCCTGATTCCTCGCCACTGAGGCGACATGTGCCGCGGCCACGGCGGCGGTAAGGCTCTTTGCATGCTCGACGAGGCGCTCCTCCTCCTCCCGCGGGAACTCGGTGTAGCGTGCAAGGTCGCTGACGCACGTGCGGGCATCCACCTCTGCCTCCCGCCTTCGGGCGGTGGTGGCGGAGGGAGTGATGACCCTGGCGATCAACGGTGGGCTGGCGGCCACGGCGGCCGACGATGGGGTGGCGGCCACGACCACCACCTCCCGCCTTCGGGCCACAGTGGTGGAGTGGGTGATGGCCACGGTGGCCGGTCGTGGGGTGGCGGCCACGACGGCCACCTCCTGCCTTCGGGCTGCTGCGGCGGAGTGGGCGATGGCCCTGGTTTTCGATGATGGTGTGGCGGCAACGGCGGCCGGCAACAGCTGCAGACGGGCACCGACGGCGGAGCGTGTGGTGGGTGTTCCGCGCACACCCAATAGGAACGCCACGCGCACTTCACTACGCCGGGGACTGTGCCGCCACCATAGTGTAGCCTCCCAACTGGAGCTTTCCTCTGATGATGGTGGACTGGCTGAGCGACGACGATGGACCGATGCCATTGGCGATTGTGGGAGAAGAAGACGAGATAAGCTACAGGTAGGGAGGGGAAAATGCGACGCAGGACTCGCCGACCGTGAGAGTTTTTATAGCAGGCCGGTAAGCATTGGGATTTTGGGGGATTTCACCAAGTCGGGCAGGAAGCTTGCGCGGGAACCTGCGAGGTTGCGCTGGAACGGGCTCACCGACGATTCATTGGCGCCACCGTTTGGCAAAAAGAATGCCCCCGCGCGCTGCGCAAGCTTGCGCTGTAAGCCGTCTGCGGCTGCGGGGTTACAAGACGTGCGAGAGGAGGACGAAAGGCCACATACACATACAGTTAATAAAAAATGTTTGTGATTTAATTACCTACTATACCCCCGTCCTGGTTTATAAGTATGATTTAACTAATAAAATACGAATGCATGTCACCAAAGATTATATAGTTGGATTCATATTTGAACATAGTTTCCAATTATATTATTTTTATAACATGCATTAACATTTTGTTGGTTAAATTTGAGGGCAAAGTATGGCACAGAATATAAAGGGACTATAGACTAGATGGAGGTGGTAGCACACAACCGCTCTCTACGCAGCGACGCAACTGTCGGCCGGCTTGGGGGCGACCATTTCCTGCGTTTTCAACTGCTCTATGCGTGTGGTTGCTTGCGGTTCAGGCAGCGTCCCGCCGCGTGCGCTCTGCTCTCGCGTCCCTCCGGGTGCTCTGCCCTCGTCCCTCCACGCGCGTTGCCAGTGTTTTGGGCCGGTGCATGATCATGCATGTTCGTGTGCATGCGGTTGCGCCGGGCGCGGCGCGACGATGTAGTTGCCCGCTGCAAAAACTATCATTCGGATGTGCAGAGAATCCAGGCCGCCCGGACCCCATTTATTCCTGCGTCCATTTACCTTATATCTCTCATGTCACACGACACAATAAGCACACCCACGACGACACATACAGAGAGGACATCCAGCAGTCCCAATGGCGCTCCCAGCGGCCGACGACGACAACGGCGGGCAGTTCACCACGCATCACGTAGTGGACACCCACGTGATGGGGAAGGCCCTATTGGTGGTGTACACGAACGATCCGGTCTCGGTGGAGAGCTCCGTCCAAACTATGGAGCAGTTCCTTGCCGAGGACAAGAACCGAGTGGTCGGCTTCGACCTCGAGTACACCATCGGTCATGCCGGGCAAGATCAGAAGGTTGCCGTCGCCCAGTTGTGCGTGGGACATGACGTCCTCTACCACTACCACCTTGCCACAAGGCCTTGCGATCGTTTCTCCAGGTTTATCAACAGCTCCAACTACTGTTTTGCTACGGTGGACACCACCAACGATCTAAAAGCACTCAAAGTTTCAGACTTGAAATGCCCGAATCTTGTCAACATCCAGCACCACTACAAGGTCTGGGGCAGCGACAAAAACAAACTGAACTCCCTGGTTGACCTCGCCTCAGCCATCATCGACCCCCTACTACATGAAGATGAAGAATGAGAGCAATAAGGACAAGAACGCCTGGCACAGTGTGTGGCATGGGAGACTGGATGAACAACATGTCAAGTACGCGGTCATGGACGTGTACACAAGCTACGAGATGTACAGGCGGATCATTGACATGAGGAAGTGACTTCTTCCCGCCCCAGACGAGGGATCGAGCCACAGAGCAGTGGCAGGAGCGTCACAAGAAGTAGATGACTAGACGATCTTTTCTCCTACTTTAGAATGCATGCAATTGTTTATTGAGGTGTGTGCGAATAATCTATATAGTCACTTATGTAATTGGATGTTTATTTCAGTTATATATATATACATACATACATACATACATGTTATTCTACTGTAGACAGAGCAAATCACACGGCATATTAGCAGCAATCGGCTGTGTTATTATTGGTCTTCGCACACATTTCTGATTACGGACCTGTTTGCCGTGTATCACACACATCTTGTTCAGTTGAACCGTTTCCATTGTGTTGCCTAATCACACACAGTTCATCCTAGTGAACCGTATGTTGTATATCACACACGCCTTCATCTGGCTGCCCGTTTCTTTTGTTCCTCCTCATCCCGAACAGTTAATTAAACTGAATCGTATGCCCTGCATCGCACACGCAACTAAAATCTAAACCGTGTTTGATGCATCCGCCATCGCAAATGTTTTGCACCTTTTTTGACGGTTTTTTACACCATCGTTTGTGATTATGGCATCGCACACAGTTTCGTCGAAGGGTCTTTGATCGTAGTGTCGTGTTTGGACCATCCTGCAGTAGTGAATATGTAAGAACATTATTATCTGCGCCATTCTAAATTTGTCGTCGTATTATCCGTTGCCATTTTATTTGTGGTCGTATTATCCGTTGCCCTGTGTGGCAATTTAAATTAGGCCGAAATACGAGTTGAAAACACGAACAAAGCAAATGTTGTCTTGGGATCACAAGCACACACCCTCCGTCCAGGTGCTTTAATTAACCCATTAATGGAGAAGTTGTGAGCGAGGCGAGCGGCTGTTGCTGCATGGAGGTCAAAGAGCTCACTTCCCGGTGAGCATGGGCGGCCTTGCTGCTCGCATGTGTCCCGTCAAGCCTACAAGGTGGACAGGATGCACGCGTCTTGTCGAGCCTTCGCGGCGTACTGCTCGCACGCGTCCCGTCAAGCCTGCACAGCGGACTTCTCGCGCTCGTCCCATCTAATCAAACAGCTTCACGCACGCCACCAAGTATGGTTAAATTTCGACACGGTTAATATAGTACAACCGTTTGTGATATTAATGTGTCAGCTTTTTGTTTCAAAAAGGACTTCATTGGCTACTAATGTGCGCCCCTTCTCAAACTAGACAATTTTTTTACAACGACATATATGTGCCATGTCATGAAATCATGCCAAGCTTCATGTTTTTTGGGTGAGTTTTTTATTTACTGAGATTTAAAAACCGAGATTCTCAATGTTTCAAGACGATGGCAAGTTTGTAATTCATTCCCATTCCTTAAATGAGACCTAAATATGTACCCAATGACACATGTACGATTTCCCACCCATTTTGCTTCACTGGAGCATGTGCTTGTAGTTCAAATTTGAATTATGGACTACATTAAATGTGTAGAAAACTTAATTAGTAATATATACAATGGCCAAGTGAACCCTGAACAGTTTCAAATTTCAGCACGACACACCTGTTATTCTATGTTGCCTGTAGAAAACAAATTTCAAGGCGAGAAGAGGCAGCGATTATCGTTTCGCCCACAAGAGGGGCATGTTTCCCTACCGGAACAACGAGGGTTGCGACAGACTCTGGTTTGTACGAGGCTTGTAATATAGCTTCGCCCGAATTGGACAATTATATGTACAATGTAGTGACACCATGCCAAGTTTCATGATTTCCTGGTGAGTTTTGGGTTTACAAAGATTTAAAAACCGAGATTCGCAATGTTTGTGGCCAAGCCAGGACAGCGAGATGGTTGAATTCATTCCCATTCGTTCCATGGGACCTAAATATGCACCCCAAGGAAACATGTACATTTTTTCTAGCCATTTTGGTGCACTGGAGCATGTATTTGTAGTTCGGATTTGAATTATGGACATTAAATGCCTAGAAAACTCAATTAATGAATAAAAAAGGTCAAACGAACCCTGAATAATTTCAAAGTTCAACGCGAATCTCCCATTGTTTTGTGTTGCCTGTAGAAGAAAATATGAGGCTAGAAGAGGGAGCGATTATCGTTTGGCCCACAAGGGGACACGTTTCCCTATCAAAACCACGAGGGTTCTTGGCCCAAATTGGCAATGTTTTTACCACGACATATATGTGCCATGACATGACACCATGCCACCTTTGATGACTTTCTAGTGAGTTTTGGATTTATGGGGATTTAAAAATCAAGATTCGTAATGTTTGAGGATGAGCCAGGACACCGGTACGGTTGTAATTCGTTCCCATTCCTGGCATGGGACCTAAACATGCACCCAAGGACACATGTATAATTTTTCTAGCCTCTTTGGTGAACTGGAGCTTGTATTTGAAGTTCAGATTTGAATTATGGACATTAAATGCCTAGGAAACTCTATTAGTGTATTAAAAGGCCAAACGAACCCTGAATAAGTTTAAATTTTAGCACGGATATCCTGTCGTTCCATGTTGCTCGTAGGAGAAAATACAAGGCGAAAAGAGGCAGTGATTAGTTTCGCCCACAAGGGGAACACGTTTCCCTATCGGAACCACGAGGTTTCTTTGAGAGAAGCTCCGGTTTGTAAGAGGTATGTAATAAAGCTTCGCCCAAAAATTGACAATGTTTTTACCGTGACATATATGTGCCATGACGTGACACCATGCCACCTTTGATGACTTTCTGGTGAGTTTAGGATTTATGGGGATTTAAAAACCGAGATTCTAAATGTTTGAGGACGAGCCAGGACGCCGGTACGGTTGTAATTCATTCCCATTCCTGGCATGGGACGTAAACATGCACCCAAGGACACATGTATAAATTTTCTAGCCATTTTGGTGAACTGGAGCATGTATTTGAAGTTCAGATTTGAATTATGGACATTAAATGCCTAGGAAACTCAATTAATGTATAAAAAGGCCAAACGAACCCTGAATAAGTTTAAATTTCAGCACGGATATCCTGTCGTTCCATGTTGCCCATAGAAGAAAATACAAGGTGAAAAGAGGCAGTGATTACGTTTCGCCCACAAGGGGGACACGTTTCCCTATCGGAACCACAAGGCTTCTTTGAGAGAAGCTCCGGTTTGTAAGAGGCTTGTAATAAAACTTGCGCCAAAATGGATAAAAAAATCCTTGACAAATATGTGCCATGTCGTGACACCATGCCAGGTTTCACGATTTTCAGGTGAGTTTTGGATTTACGGGGATTTAAAAACCGAGATTCTTCTCACGAAATGTTTTCAAATAGCACACGGTTCACTCATGAAAGCCGTGTGCCTACCAAACCATGGCCGATGCCCCCCTCCCCCCTTGCTGCGCGCGCAATCTGAGTTGTGCGTTCTGATTGGCCATAACCCAAACCCCACGGATCATACGTGTGCACCGTTGGATGCTCCCAGATCGAACGGCAACCCTGGGCCCTTTCGACGGCACATGCAGTACATGGGTAAGCATTGTGCGCATGCGTCGTGCTAGCTCACGCTTCCTTCTCTACTAGGTTTTCTAAACTGGCTACCGTTTCTCGCCACTCCTCTCATCGGTTTCCCGCATCTTCTCCCATCGTTTTCCCGCTACCAGTGTCAATGCTCATTGATGGCTAGCGGCGACACACCGGCCATGTAAATATCCCACACAGTTTCTAAAAGCACAAATGTGTGATAGGAGGGAGTAGGTCCCATAGGGTGACCAGCGTGAAAATGCCTTAATGGCAAGGTGGCAATTCTTATCAGCAAGGGGCGGTTTCCCATCCGCCAGCCTAGTCAAATAGAACGCAGAAGTAAAGCATGCTCGGGCTAGAGTAGTCCAAGGATGGGTGACCAGGTGGGAAGTTGCATATCTCAAGCTTCATTTAAATGCCATGACACGGTCATTATAGAGATATAATATATCTCTATAGTGACCTATCATGGCAATTATATAAACCTTGGGATCCTTGTTTTGCTAATTTCTAGACTATGTTTTTACGGGTTATTTTTTGCTCTAAACAATTAAAGAATGATTGACTTGACCTGTCATGGCGATTATATAAACCTACTATGTTTTTATGGGTTAGTTTTTGCTCTAAAAATTAAAGAATGATTGACTTGACCTATCATGGCGATTATATAAACCTTTTTCAGGTTGCATGCAGGGTATAGGGGGCAGGGTGTTCTTCTCGAGCATGTCTCCCTTGTGCGGCTTATAGACGCGACACATATCTGTGGGCTCCCCGAGGTATATATACTATCCTTTACCGAAAATTAGGGGGGGCGCACACAATCTATCCCTTTGACCCAACAACGAGAAGGGTTTGACCATGATGGTTTCCTATTGATACTAGTAAGGTACATGTGCATTGCACGCATGAGATTTGGTAACCAAATTATGAATAAATACCACACTATGGCATGTAAGCTTTGAGTCATATATGCATGATGTAGATGTTCATTCAATTCTTATAGTTCATCTCATCCAAAATCAATTAGTTTTATAAAAAACTATTTTAAGATTCATGGAATTGTGCATTGTAAAGCATAAAGTAAAAAAAAATTGACAATTCATTTAAAAAAAGTTTGGGCAATTAAGATATGGAAGATTCTAGAACAAAGGAGAAGTTCTTGTGTTTTGAGGTTTGTGCATTATGCTTAAGTTCAACCATGGAGTCTTCTAGATTGTACATGTGGAAGAATCTGGTGGAATGTAGATGATATCCAACGGCCAGTAGTGCTTGGATTTGCCATCTCTGTACCGTCGAATTGGCTTCATCCACAATTATTCGCACACTATATAGGGGTATAGATATAGATGTGTCCCATGCTAGACGAAATAAAGTTTGTGCGCATGCATGGGACGACCCCCCCCCCCCCCGCCTCGAAGTTGGGAAACTGACATCGTACATATTGAACCAGGCTTGGAGTCAGTTACGAATCACAAACCACCATACCCATACATAGTTTTGGGCCGCATGCAGTGTATAGGGGGTCTTCTGATCGACCACGTGTCCCTTGTGCGGTTTTTTGTGACGACACGCATATCTGTGGGCTCCCGACTGTATCTATACCATCCCTTTGACCGATAATGAGGGGTATGTGTTGGCCGTGAATGGATTCCTCCTATTTCGTGTTAGGGCCGGTCACCGTCGCATGTCGCTCAACCAAAGCTCGAGCTCATGCGTTGTCAGGATTGCCTCCCACATGCTCGGATTGCTGGGTTCGACCTACATCATACCCTGTGTATCTCGTCGTTAACTACCTTGCCTCCATGGTTGTTGTCTGTACCGAGAGGTAGGCACCACATCTAAATTGTACATTGTTTTATATTGAAAACACACATCACCCCTTCCCAATGTACATCATTTTGGGCCGCAGGCAAGAGGTGCTAGTTTTGTGGTCCCTCTCATGCGATTTTTATGATGGTTCAATCTATTGGCCCAAGCTGTTTATCAACAACAACAGTTGTCGTTTGACCAAACGATAGATTCATTGGTCCGTCTTATGGTAGGTCATGGCGACATGCATGTATGACCAAAGTGGGAGGTGGTGGGCCAAGCATCCTAGCTAGGTACGACATTATGTCATTATAGATATATCCAAGGGTGCTTTCGGGTTAGCGAGGCAGGTGTCACCAAAGTTATGCATTGTGTATTTATGGTTTAAACATCCCCAATATTCCTACATATATTTGGCCACTTCCAGGTGGTTCTTGACTTCTGGCCCCTCTCATCGATCTTCGACGACGCGCCCAACCGTGGGCCTGCGCGGTCAAAGTTGTGCATTGGAATATTGAACATCACATACCACCCTTTTCACTCATATATATTTGGGCCACATGCTGGTGTGGCTGTCTTCTGACCCTCTCTAACGTTTTTTTGCTGCAAAGACTCTGATGACGCTCAACGGACATGGGTATAATTTTAACGTATAAGGAGGCTGGGCGACCCGCCCTCCCGAATGCTCGCTTGATTTCGCTCCGTTTTGGTCGTTCGGTAGGTCTTGGTCAGGTCAAGGCGACCGCATTGACCATTTGATTTTTATGATCAATTTTGACCCAGGTTCTTTCGTGGCTTCGGATGACTGGTGGGCTCAGCGAGATCTTTCATTGGCTGGGTTCGATTTTCTCGCGTGAACGAATCCTGAAGCATCGCGTGTATCACACGCTGACCACGTCGTGCGCACATCATGCGTCATGGGTGGCCGCGGAGTGGTTGTCCAGCGCATACCCACCCAGATTTGTGCAGCCTTGTTTGTGTTCCTCGATGACAAGTGGGCCGGTGGTGCTCCTGGTCCCGCTCGTCGGCTGCGATGGTTGTGCGTCTATGGGATGAGGTGGTCGCGTGTCGCGTCGCGGTGGTTGGTTGCCTAGACTGCGCAGGGTGGGCTGGCGCATGTGCATGTGGGCCCCTGGCTGACCGATGCATAGTGTGTGCGTCGTGCGTGCCTCATCTCGTCTCGCAAGCGTTGCTTCAGTTCACCTTTCTATCTCTCCAATATCCATTGTGCTTCTACTACCGCCGTCGGCGGCGCTGCCGCCGCCTCCGCCTCGTCGTCTCGGTTTCTGATGCTGCCGCTCCGACGAAGGTCGCCGTGCCGCTGGTGCTTAGATTCATGGAGGGGAACAGCAGCCGCGCCACGCGGCATGCCTCGCTGTGCCGCATGGTGCCCGAGAGGCGGCCGCCCCATGCTCTGCCTGCACCGTCTCATTGTCTTCATCAACAGGAGGCATCTCTGCCGGCCTCACCCCATCACCATCGCCTCACTTTCCCTACGAGAGTAACGGATCCAATAGCTTGAGCTCGGATCGCTTCCAGGTGCTTGCGGCCGCCGCCCAGCATGCGCTCGCTTGCTGACCTTGAACTCTAGCCGCAGCAGGTCATCCATGAGGTATCTTGCTCTCTTATCGTTCTCAATTTACATCTTGTTTATCACATGTACCCAGGCCAAAGCTAATGCACATTATTTTCCTGATGAAATGGCCAAATAAATGTAATACAGTTTCACGTTCTCAATCAGCACATAATAAACTTATAAAAGATATTTCAATAAAGTGGAGAAGCTCTGTTTACTTGTTTCATTGAGCAATCTGTTCATCAGTGAACTTTTGGATCAGAATTTTAGTGCAGATTCTGTTTAATATAGTATGTGCATGCATGATAGTCCTGACCGTTCCTTTGTAGTCCAGCTTCTACTCCTGGCGTCCAGGAGTGTGGTTACGATTGCTTCTTCTAGACACACTACCAGGTATATATGATCTTGTTTTTCATTCCCCCCTTTGCTTTCTCTGTTAAGTTTTGTAATAAAAAAAGCTCATGTAGGAATCTGGCTTGAATATGCAGTCTCTCACAATGGAAGAGATCCTGTTATGTTGTCTCGCATAATGGAAAAGAGAAGAAGATTTTATGTCAACTGGACTCTACATGGATGGAAATGAAAACACCAACTCTTTTTCCTTGCTTAAGGCATTAATTCATACAGCATGTCATAGTGTTATTCTGATTTTATACCCTTATGCTCTTGACAATAGTTTCTTAGCTTTCCAAAACTCAGAAGTAATTCACCTTCCCCTCATATTTTTATTGATTTTGTGCAGACTAATATAATACCAAGGCTCAAACCAGAGTTGGACGACCTCTTATCTCTAAACATTAGAAATGCAGAGCAGTCCATGAAAGGTTCCCTACGCTACTACCGCACCGCTTGATATACTGAACTTGATTCCTCGGTGCATATAAAATGATACAACTATATTTACATTGGAGTAGGCAAGGTAAAACTAGGCTCCATCTCTGCTAATCTGTTTTGCCAATTGGATTCACACCCTCTAGAGAGAATGTTTTATTTACTCATTTTTGTTTTACCTGGCATATGTGAAATGATACAATTTGTATTTACATTGCCACCATCTTGCTAATATATGTTTGCTGCAGTAATGGGTTCTAGAAGATGGACAAGATCAAGGACTCCAACGGGCAAACTGGCAGCTCGAGGCTTTTCATGGGCTGCTAGGCCCCAAATCGAGGCTTTTCATGGGCTGCCAGGCCACTGAGTTAAACCATTTTGCAAAGCCTTTTAAGATGGAGCTCAATCTTTAACGAATCATCGTTTTAACTTTGACAAGTTTAGGGTCTATGAGATTGACTTGTCAAAAGTTCGGCGGGTCATAACAGGTTTACCTGGACGAAGTGGCTTACTTAAAGAGGCAGGATAACCCGGGGTTTTAGGTGAATACACCTGGCTTCCAAGCCGTGGCTTGATAGCCTATTACAAGTGTAGATTCTTTGTTCATTGCGAAGCAAACAATCCCCAAGCAATATTTTGAGCTGTGCTCAGTGGGTGCCTATGTTTGAGTTGTGCTTTTGCAACACTCTCTTTGGACCTTAATTTTCTTTTGGCCTTGAGCCGATCAAGAGGTGTAGCTATGGTTCGAATACGACCAAGCCCCCAAGTGATTTTTCTTGTGGCCTTGCGCCGATCAAGAGGCGTAGCTATGGTTCGAGTACGACCAAGCCCCCAAGTGATTTTTACATATGTCTTTATAAGCTAAATCAAGCGGTAAACCGGACGCCGCTTTATAAACAGAAGCCACCATGTAACCACACATGATGTAAGAAAAACAACAGATACCCCGCTTTAGCTGAGGCTCCGGTTTATTATATTGATCATAATATATACATTGTCATAACTATGTACATAAGCAGAGCCGGTGGCTCAAGTATAGTAAGGCCGAAGATGAGCGATATTCCATGGCCGGTGGGCCTCCTCCTCCGATTTACGTGAGTCTTTGTGCTCTCGAACATATATAAGGTAGTATGACCCATTATGGAGATTCTTGCTGACCACAAAGGGCCCTTCCCAAGGCGGGGATAACTTGTGCATATCAGTCTGATCCTGGATGAGTCGGAGCACCAGATAGCCTTCTTGAAAAGTTCTGGTTCTAACCCGGCGGCTGTGATAACGACGCAGATCTTGCTGATAAATTGCCGAACGGGCTGCTGCAATGTCACGCTCCTCATCTAACAGGTCAAGTGCTTCCTGTCACGCCTTCTCATTATCAGCTTCGACATAAGCCACCACATGAGGCGAGTCATGACGGATGTCACTAGGGAGAACCGCCTCTGCCCTGTAAACCATGAAAAAAAGCGTGTAACCCTTAGATCTGTTGGGTGTGGTATTGATGCTCCATAACACAGAAGGTAACTCCTCCACCCAACAACCCGGCGTCCATTGCAAAGGAACCATAATCCGAGGCTTGATACCTCTCAGGATCTCTTGATTGGCTCACTCCGCTTGACCATTAGATTGGGGGTGAGCCACTGATGATACGTCAAGCGGGATATGCTCACGTTGACAAAACTCTTTCATAGCACCTTTGGACAGATTGGTACCATTATCAGTTATAATGCTGTGTGGAAAGCCGAACCGGAAAATCACCTTCTTGATGAATTGAACTACCGTAGCTGCATCACACTTACTAACTGGCTCTGCTCCACCCACTTAGTGAACTTATCAACCGCCACCAAAAGGTGGGTCTTCTTGTCCTTGGATCTCTTAAAGGGCCCAACCATATCTAGCCCCAAGTTGCAAACGGCCAAGTGATTGGAATCATCCTCAATTCTTGGGCCGGAACATGAGCTCGGCGTGAAAATTTCTGACAACCGTCGCACTTTTTCACCAAGTCCTCCGCATCAGCATGAGCCGTCAGCCAATAGAAGCCATGACGAAAAGCTTTAGCTACCAGGGACTTTGAACCGGCGTGATGACCACAATCCCCTTCGTGGATCTCACACAGAATCTTGCGGCCTTCTTCAGGAGACACGCAACGCTGAAACGCCCCTGTCACACTGCAATGATGTAATTCTCCATTGATAATAGTCATGGACTTGGACCGCCGGATTATCTGCCTGGCCAAGGTTTCATCCTCCGGTAACTTGCCCCGGTTCATATACGCCAAATATGGGACCGTCCAATCTGGGATCATATGAAGCACTGCCACCAATTGAGCCTCCGGATCAGGAACAACCAGATCCTCCTCTGTGGGGAGTTTAACCGATGGATTATGCAGCACATCCAAAAAGACGTTGGGTGGAACCGGTTTACGCTGGGAACCCAAACGGCTTAAAGCGTCCGCCGCTTCATTCTTCCGCCGGTCCACATGATCAACCTGATAGCCTTTGAAGTGACCTGCAACAATATCCACCTCTCAACGATATGCTGCCATGAGCGGATCCTTGGAATCCCAAGTACCAGATACTTGTTGAGCCACTAGGTCCGAGTCACCGAAGCACTAAACCCGGCTCAAATTCATCTCCTTAGCCATCCGAAGATCGTGGAGTAAAGCCTCATATTCATCTGCATTGTTAGCGCAAGGGAACATTAAACGGAGAACATAACAAAACTTATCTCCTCGTGGGGAAGTTAGCACGACTCCAGCCCCCGAGCCCTCCAATTGCCTGGACCCATCGAAATGAATAGTCCAATAAGTATGATCCGGCTTCTCTTCTGGCGCCTGTAATTATGTCCAGTCATTGATGAAATCCACAAGCGCCTAAGATTTGATCGCCGTCCGGGGCATATATTTTAACCCATGAGGCCCAATCTCAATAACCCACTTGGCAACCCGGCCAGTTGCTTCCCTGTTCTGGATTATATCCCCCAAAGGAGCAGAACTGACCACAGTGATGGGATGGCCCTAGAAATATTGCTTAAGCTTCCGGCTCGCCATGAAAACTCCGTACACCAGCTTCTGCCAATGTGGGTACCTCTGCTTGGACTCAATAAGTACTTCACTGATATAATAAACCGGCCGTTGAACCGGATACTCCTTTCCGGCCTCCTTGTGCTCCACCACAATAGCCACGCTAACAACCCGGGCATTAGCAGCCATATATAACAACAAGGGCTCTTTATCAACAGGAGCAGCAAGGACCGGCGGTTCGGCCAGCTGCCGCTTTAAGTCCTCAAACGCTTCATTGGCGGCGTCACTCTAGACGAAGTCATCTGTCTTCTTCAGCATCTAATATAAAGGGATTGCCTTCTCCCCAAGGCGACTGATAAACCGGCTCAAGGCTGCAATCTGGCCTGCCAGGCGTTGAACATCATTGATACACTTCGGTTTAGCCAAAGAAGTTATAGCCTTGATTTTCTCCAGATTAGCTTTAATGCCCCTGTTAGACACCAGAAAGCCCAAAAGTTTGCCTGCTGGTACACCAAAAACACACTTGGCCGGATTAAGCATCATTTTATAAACCCAGAGTTTATTGAAGGTCTCCTTCAAGTCATCTATCAATGTCTCCTCCTTTCTGGATTTCACCACAATATCATCCACATAAGCATGAACATTGCGGCTGATCTGATTATGGAGACAATTCTGCACACAGCGCTGATAAGTCGCCTGGGCACTCTTGAGCCCAAAAGGCATAGACACATAGCAGAAGGCTCCAAAGGGAGTTATAAAAGCTGTCTTCTCCTGGTCCTTAACTGCCATTTTAATCTGATGGTAACCAGAGTATGCATCCAGAAAGCTCAGACGCTCACAACCCGCCGTAGCATCAATGATCTGATCAATACGAGGGAGAGCAAAAGGATCTGCTGGACAAGCCTTGTTCAAATCTGTGTAATCCACACACATACGCCAAGTGTCGTTCTTCTTAAATACCAGCACCGGATTAGCCAACCACTCAGGATGAAATACTTCGACGATAAACCCAGCCGCTAAGAGCCTGGCTACCTCCTCACCAATAGCCTTGCGCCTCTCTTCATTGAACCGGTGAAGAAACTGCTTGACCGGTTTAAACTTGGGATCAACATTAAGTGTGTGCTCAGCGAGTTCCCTCGGTACACCTGGCATGTCAGAAGGCTTCCACGCAAAGATGTCCCGGTTCTCACGGATGAACTCGATGAGCACGCTTTCCTATTTCGGATCCAAATTAGCGCTGGTGCTAAACTGTTGGATGAATCGCCAGGAACAAAATCAACTAGCTTAGTCTCATCAGCCGATTTAAACTTCAAGGCTGGATCATGCTCTGTAGTTGGCTTTTTCAAAGAAGTCATATCCGCCGGAACAACATTGTCCTTGTAGAACTTCAACTCCTCTGTCGCACAAACCGACTCAGCATATGGCGCATCACCTTCTTCACATTCTAAAGTGATCTTGCGGCTCCCATGCACTGTGATGGTCCCCTTATGGCCCGGCATCTTGAGCTGCATAAAACATAACAGGCCTTGCCATGAACTTAGCATAAGCCGGCCGTCCAAATAGGGCATGATACGGGCTCTTGATTTTCACCACTTCAAAAGTCAATGTCTCTGATCTTGAATCATGCTCATATCCAAAAGCAACCTCCAGAGCTATCTTACCAACTGGATACGCCGATTTGCCAGGCACCACACCATGGAAGACCGTGTTGGATGGTTTAAGATTTTTATCTGTTAACCCCATGAGACGGAAGGTTTCATAATAAAGGATATTGATACTACTCCCCCCATCCATGAGTACCTTGGTGAACTTATAACCTCCAACCTAAGGTGCCACCACCAATGCCAGATGACCCGGATTATCAACCCGAGGTGGATGATCCTCTCGACTTCACACAATGGGCTGTTCAGACCAATGCAAGTAACAGGGCACCGCCGGTTCAACGGAGTTCACCGCCCTTTTGTGCAGCTTCTGGTCGCGTTTGCACAGGCTCGTGGTGAAGACATGGTACTGTCCACTATTCAACTGCTTCAGGTTGCTCTGGTAACCTGACTGCTGCTGCTGCTGTTGATTCCCCTGATGATTATAACCACCTTGTTGCCCTGACTTCCTTGATTGCCATGCCCGCCTTGATTACCGTGAAATCCTGAACTGGAACTGCCTCCACCATAACCCGGCCCATGAGATCCGGGTCCTGAACCGCCGGCCGGTCCATGATCATACCGAAAAAATCTGAATTTTTGAACTCCCGCATAATGTAACAATCCTTCCAGAGGTGCGTGGCCGGCTTATCCCGCGACCCGTGCTTTGGGCAGGGCTGGTTTAACAGGTGAGACATGCGCTCTAGATTGGGACTTGGTCCTGCACCACGCGGAGGCGGTTTACCCTTACGACGCTGACTGTTATCCTATGTGTTGGTATTAGCCACAAAATCTAAAATGTTATCCGCTTTACGCTTACCGCTGTTTCCATGACCTGCCGAGTTATGCTGCTGCCCTTTTGTGCTGCCGCTCTTCTTTCCCTTCCCTATCTTGTCATCGTCAGACTCGGGGTCCTTGGTACTATCTGAGTCGGCATACTTCACCAGAGCTGCCATAAGTGTCCCCATGTCATTGCAATGACGTTTGAGCCGTCCCAATTTCAACTTCAGAGGTGCAAACCGGCAATTGCCTTCCAACGTTAAAACTGCTGTATCAGCATTGATGCGGTCCGATGAGTGCAATATTTCTGAAACCCGGCGCACTCAATGGGTTGTTGACTCTCCTTCCTCCTGGACACAGGCGGCTAGGTCCACAATTGGCATGGGCTGCTTGCACGTATCCTTGAAACTCTGGATAAACCGGGCCCTTAACTTGGCCCATGACCCAATGGAATTAGCTGGCAGATTTTTCAACCATGTGCGAGTTGTTCCCTCCAACATCATGGTGAAGTATTTAGCACACGCCGCATCGTCCACATCCAGCATCTCCATTGCCATCTCATAGGTTTCAACCCATGACTCGGGGGATAAATCGGCAGTATAATTTGGCACTTTACGTGGGCCCTTGAAATCCTTGGGCAGCCGTATGTTGCGCAGCGCTGGGACGAGACACGGCACCCCAACGAACTGGAGGTAACCCCTGGTTCCACCGAAGTTTTTGGACGAACCGGAGTATATTGGCGAGCTTCATGTTGTGCCGCTAACTCGGCCTCTCGACGTGCCCTAGCACGATCCACCACATCTTGAGCATCACCACCGCCGCCTGCCGGTTTATGACCACGAGGCGGATTATGATTCCGCGCACTGCTGGACATGGCTGGTTCATCCATACGCCTGCTGTAACTCCGGCTCGGGCGGGGAGTAGAATGAATCCTTTCGCGGCTGTATGAATAAGCATGCTGCTGAGTCAAGGCTGTCTGAAGGAGCTCTCTAGCCCGTCGCATCTCCACCGCTACGGGGGATTCACCGTCGACTGGGAGGGCCGCCAATCGTGAAGCGGCTGCGACTATGTTATCCAAAGGGTTGGAGTAATGACCCGGAGGCGTCGGCACGTGTTGGGACGGGATATTCTGAGGAGGGGGATCCATTGCGCGCGGTTGAACCGGCGTCCCCGTTCCAGGTGCTTCGGCCCGGTTTACCACTAGCGGGTTGCTGGTTCCTGTTCCTGGCGTGTTGAAGAGATTCCTGGCTTCATAAACCGGGGGCAGGTGATATCGGTACATTCTCCTCATTACGTCATTCGATGCGTTCTGATCCAACATAAGTCGATAAGACTGTGCATCTAACTCGGCCTGCTTTGCCGTCATCCTGGCGTTTTCAGCGGCCAGGTCCACCTTGGCTTGTGCTATCTGATCCTTCACCTTCGCCACATCTGCGTTGTGCTGCTCCTAATTCACCGGGCTGACTTCAGCCGCTAGCAGTGCTGCCAAGGTGTCGAATAAATCGGACAAAACCTGAACCAGCGGTCGCGCAGGGCCTCCTGCCCCAGCTGCTGTCACCGCCATTGAACCGGAAATCATCGCCGCGACGGTCGAAGATTGTGGCGCTGACTGTGTACCAGCCATGAAGATTGCAACTCGGCTTGGCGGATCAAGGGGGTCCGGAATACTGTCGCCATCGAAACAGCCCCCAAACCGGCCATCCTGCAACTGATATAATGACTCGGTCTCTCCAGTAGATGACTCGTCACTAGAGTAAACGACGGTTTCACCACCAGATTCCGATCTATCCTCAGATCCCACTCCGTGGATGACTCCCACGAAGGCACACTTCATGGCAGGCTTAACCCGGGCGGATCTCGCACGCTGAGCCGTTTCGACGATGTTGGTGCAGGTGTCCGGCTCAGGGCCCGGTTCGCCAATCTTGCCAATGAACACGTGAATGCCGCCGAAGGGGACCCGATACCCGTACTCAATTGAGCCGGCCTCGGGGCCCCAGCCTGCGTCGTCGATGTAGAGCTTGCCCTGACGACTCTTAGTCATCCGGCCCACAGCGTATCCCTTGAGCCCTTCGAAGCTGCCCTCTAAGAACTCGAAACCATCGTACGATAGCCCGACGATGGGCGCCAATCGTCGTGGTTTTGTCACGGCAGATGTCCTAGTGAAAGGACTTAGTCATGGGGCCATCGCGACGGGTTAGCTTAAAGGGGTTAAACCGGACGAAGGACGCAGAGAGTTTTATACTGGTTCGGCCCCTTGCGGTGAAGGTAAAGGCCTAATCCAGTTGTTGTGGAATTGCTAGGGTTTCGATGACTAGGGAGCGAATCCGCTATGCCTGGCTCGCGAGTTGTTGTTTGTTGTCCCTAAACCGCCGTCGGGTCGTCCCTTTATATACACAGGTTGACGCCCGGCGGTCTACGAAATCCCGAGGCCGGCTCATAAACGTGTCCAGCTCGGTTTCTACCTTTCTTATCTTACAACACAAGTTACATATGATAGGGCGGTTTATGTCTACAGGCCATAAACCCCTCTGGGCCCTGGGCCTTCGTAAAGCGCCATACTCCTTGTCTTCATTGGCTTCAAATATAAATAATTCATTTTGGGGGTAACCCAGCCTCTCTCGGCCGGTTTATACCCAGTAGTAATATCCCCAACAGGTTCTATAAGATAGACAAGATCAAGGACTCCAATGGGCAAACTGGCGGCTCGAAGAACACACTGGGAAGATGAGCAAGTGCAAGCGGTAAGTCTTGTTGAACGCTGTCGTTGTTGTTTCTACTTGAGCCTGCAATTCCATATCTTCTGCATGTGGCATGATGAATTTTAGCAATTTCTTTACCTGGAGAATGTATCACCGTTGAGTTCTTGTTTATGTAGATATATGCCATGGCTTCTTGCAGCTTAATCAAAGAATTTGATCGTGTCTCAAAGATGAAGAGAAAAGGAATACTTCTGAGGCCAACAAACAACTAAATGTCAGGAAGCAATTTATGGTTGGTAGTTTCCTTCATTGACGTCTTTGTCGTGTCATGCTCCACAATGTATAATTTCTATCTTTGTGTGTTATGGTAGCTCATCAAGATTTTGAAATACCTAAATTTGTCCTGAAATTATTTGCTTAGCAATGCTTTCTTTTAGTATCAATGTATTTTGCATAGCATTTCAATGCACACAATCCTTTTTACTTAAATATGAGCAAGGACAGAGCCAAAACTACAATTCAATCTCTATTTACTTGGCATATGTGAAATGATACAATGTTTATTTACTAATTTTTGTTTTACTTGGCATATGTGCCCTTCACTGATAAATCTCAATTTCTTAAATTTCATTTTTCGTACCATTGTAACTCTCTTGGTGCTAATAGATGTGCTATTCGGTCGCCATGATGTTGCAGGTACCAAAGTAGCCTTGCAATAAGAGGATTGAACTATTCGATGCCGGTAATGACCAGGTAGATAACATTGAAATGGCATCATGTAAAATTAAGTACTCCCTCGGATTCATATTATTTGTCGTCGGTTTAGTACAACTTTAGTACAAAGTTGTACCAAACCAGCAACAATTAATATGGATTGGAGGGAGTATCATAATTTTTTGTTACTATTTATTAATCCTCCCATGAAAGGTTAACATTCTTATCCAACTACCTCATTAGTTTTTGCAGAAATGTCAAATCAACAACTCATTCATTCTGGAATGAAACAAATGGACCAAACAGACCAAGATATTGAGCATTCGAAAACGGCGCACTACAAACTTACACTCTCTTTTGTTCTTCATTCTTTCATAAGGTATTTAGATAGAGGAAACTAGGTGCTCCTCTACCTCTCTCTCACTCGCATTTTGATTGCCTACAAGCCGATTTTCTAAAGGTGATGTGTGCAGCTCCCTCCTGGTTTTAGTTTGAGCATGCTTCTCTCCATGGGCCTCTCTATTTAGGATTTGTGTGGATCTTGATTCATAGCAGCACAAACTTGGAAATGCTTCTTTTCTCCATGGGATCTTTCAAAAATGAAAAAACAAACCCAGGAGCAAGACTTGGGCAGGAGTTTAAATAATGGTTCCCTGCACATCAGTTTATTTCCTTGCATTGGTTCTTTATGTTATAAGTCACACTTTCCTATTTTGTCAAAGAAAGAGTGGACTCATTCATGGACTTCTACCATATATATTAACACTGGTATGCTGATCAACCCAGTGATCCTCTGATCCTAAATCATTTTTCGAGAAACTCTATGATTTTCTCTATATCAAGGTAGTACTGTGTCAAAGTAATGCTTCTTTGTGCTACGTTCATCTGTTTATTTGGAAGTTCAAACTAATTTGTGTTCATATTTATTTACTGGATGATTCATCTGTGTAAAACCAAGAAAATGCCTCTTAAATTTTGTGTATTTCTAAAATATGTTCTTTTTATCATCATCGGATACAAAAAAATTCCATTTCATGCTTATTCCTAATTTATTATTTTCTCTAGCTACAAAATTGTAGTAGGACTATGATTCTCACTTTTTGCGTATGGATATGCAGATTGAAATTCAAGTTGCTCCAGGATTCCTTGCTAATGAACGACATGCGCATAAAGTGACAAATACCCAATCTAATTGATAAGCTGGCTATCCATGTACACACAATATTCAATTTTTTATAGTCTATAAGTGGTGCGGAAGTGAAAGCATCTGTGAGTGCATGTAGATATATTTTGTTAACCTTTTTTTGGTTACCAAACTCCGTGTGTAAGGTATGAGAGGACGATGTAAAATTTCTTTTAAAAACAATTTTCGTTATGCGCACCTCTGCCCAGATTGAGTATGGTGGTACTAAAAAGTGATGCTCTATTGTTCGTCTATGTTATGGAGTTGGTTCTTTTGAAGTTAAAGTAGCATGTGTTTGTACGGTAATCTTCTCGGTTTTTAAGCTTCGTCTACAAACATATATGCCACCCACTTTCAGATTTCAGTGTAGGCTTATAGGGGGTGGATCATTGGGCTGTGTTCAGAATTAGGGCTTGAGAGAAAGAAAATAATTAAATACCAGGTTGTATAGAGTTTCTATCATTTTGAATAATAATGATGCTCTTAATGACCCTTATTGCTTATATTGTTTGTGCTCCTCTGAAGAAAAAATAGGACTAAATTAAAAGATGGACCTAAATACCACACAACTGATGATTAAAATATAAAAAAACTATGGCTTCCATGTTACCCAAATAACACAACAAATTGTGCATGATCAAGTATAAAAAGGGTTACAATTCATGCCATATGTGCTTACTCAAACCTTAAGCTAATAACAGATGCAAATATTTTCATCGCGGGCATGGCTTTAGCGTGCCTCTGCGCCATTTGGCGCAACTGGTCCACTAGTATCTTAACCGTATGCGATACAAGTGCGCTATGAATCACTACGCCTGCGCAAGCGCGAGCAAAGGTGGATGTACTGGATCAACCATGTGCGATGCAAGTGCGCTGTAAAATCACCACGGCCACGAAAGCGCAAGCAAAGGGTGGAGGTACTGGCTTAACCGTGTGCGATGCAAGTGCGCTGTAAAATCACCACCTGTGCAAGCTAAAGGCGGGTAAGTTTATTTGGAAATTAGGATGAACCGTGTGCGATAGACCAGCTAGCTAGAAATACGAAAACAAACTAACCGCCTTGAGGGTCGCAAAAAATCGGCGGTTCCGCCACTTTTCCTTATTATCATACACGCATATTGTTATTGGACCGTGTGCGATCTTGGGCACTCCCGCCCCGCATCAATTCCTTTACCCAAATTTTAGTAGCCGCCGTACTTCATCTGTCGCCCACACTCCTCCAGCACCGACCTTATAGTAAAATTGCAGTAGCTAAGGCATTTGAACCGTCGCCCTCCCTCGTCCACCACCATCTCCACCCACCGTTACTAAAATTTTCAGTAGCCGCGGCGTATCATCAACCCCCCCTCCACATTCCCCCACGTGCCCCCTCCCCCTCGAACCCTAGCTCGCGGCCGCCACAGGCGCCGCCGCCAACCCCTGCAAGTCTGCCCGTTCCTCCTAGCTTAGATAATAAAGTTCAGGTTACCTAGCGATTCCCATATCGTCGCCCCACTCCCCTGAGTTTTTAGATGAGGCCTGCGGCGTCCCTCCTCGCCAGATCCATAGCCCCTGCTCCAGAATGTCGCAGCCTAAGATCGACCACGTATCCCGGGGAGCCCGACGAGCGTTCGACCAAGAAGAGGTTTATCATGGCCTCTCCGACGGACGTTGGCGAGGTGGCCGTCGTTCGCCCCGGTCTGTTGATCCCGGAGCAATACGTCGCCACGGAAGCCGGCGAAGACGTTGACTTTGTTGCCATGCCGAAGGATTCATGTCAGCGTGCTAGCGTATTACTGTATCTCGGGAAAGCTGGCTACGACATCAAGCTCGTCCACAACGACGACTTCACGCGGGATATGTCACAGGTTAAGTGGTCCATCCCCAACCCCTCTGGTTCAACCGCCATCGATCTCTTCGATGGCCCGGCCACTGATCTCCTCCGCCAAGTGGTCAAGGATTTGCGATCTTTATACTCCATCGAGCCCATTTTGTCATTTCTAAAGGACACGTTCTACGGCGGCGGCTTGGGATCCTCAATTGCCAAGTCAGATCTCATCGACCACAACCACGAGGAGGGCACACACGAAGGTTCTTCCAAGGTGAAATAGCCCATCTGTGACATCAGAGAGCGCACCATGGGTCTGTGCTCTTCCAACTGGAAGGATCCCGTCCATGAAACGTGAGGTAACATCCTATCAGCAAATCTTACCTTTTCTAGCTTGCCAACCCGTACCCTTTGTTGTAGTAGCATTTGTCGTGCGGTGCTTTAACTGTGCCATGTTTAATTATTTCACTTATGCAAAAATGTATTGTTCAATAGGGCTATGTGATGTTTAAGTATGAATTGTCCACTTCAGTTTCATGAATGGCTATATTTGGTTGTTTATGGTGAGTAGATGCCTTGTTTATGTGTATTTGGTTGTTAGGTTGGTTGGAGTGAGCATTTTTCCAGTTATCGAGCAGATGCCTTGTTTATATGTATTTGGTTCTTAGTTTGGTTGCAGTGAGCATTTGTCCAGTTATCAAGTGGATGCCTTGTTTATCTGTATTTGGTTGTTAGGTTGCTTTTTTTAAGCATTTGTCCAGTTATCAAGCAGATGCCTTCTTTATCTGTATCTGCTTGCTAGGTTGGTTGCAGTGAGCATTTGTCCAGTTTTCAAGCATATGCCCTGTTTATCTGTATTTGCTTGTTAGGTTGGTTGCAGTGAGACTGTCCAGTTTTCAATGGCTATATTTGGTTGTTATACTGGTCATTTATGCCTTGTTTATTTCAGTCATTCGCAATGTGTTGTTCATTATGTGCAAGTCGGAACTGTGCCGCTCGACTAAATCAATACTAGTTTGAACGGCTATATTTGGTTCCAGTTATTCCTGGTGTAGTTAACACGTGCCCTTTATTTCAGTTTTACACATTTATCTAGTGTGATGTTTAAGCATTACCTACATTCTATTCATTTTCAACAATACCAGTTTGAATTGCAATATTTGATGGATGTTAAGCCTGCTGTCGGTAACATTGCCTTCCATTTTATATCTGCTTTAACAGCATGCTGAAACCAACACATTCAAGCTATCATTTGGAGATGATGTTGTTTACATTTGCTATATTTGTTTGATTTTAAGGTTGTTGTACTTATCATGCCTTTCCACTACTTATGCAGGACAACAACGGGAGTGGCCACCATTTTCCGCCAAGGTTAGCTTCATCCCTCGGCTTGTACTCCACCCGTCGTTCCATAATGTAGTGCATATAGATCCAGGCCTGGACACTTGTTAGCTTATAATATTGACTTGTTGCTTGTAGGTACATATGCCCTTGGCAAGGATCCACGCATCGACCCTTTTTGCGTATGGGGCAATGAGATATTCATGAACAAGCATCAAGTGTGGAAACCGAGAAGGATTATTAGCAAAAAGATACGAATGGTGGCAAGAAAATTATTTTTTATGCTTTATCCAACACAACAGTGAGCTGTAGGATGGTAACTACAAACTCTGCAGCCTTCTCTTTTTACTGTCCATAATGAGTGTTAGACAACAATGTTTGAATCTTTTTCGTTCGCAGTGGTTCCCGAAGCAGTTCACTCAAGATTACCTCGCAAAGTACATGATTGGTGGATGCGCAATGGAGGTTAAAGTATTTCATCCAGACTACAATGAGCATCGAGAAGTCATAATGAAGACAATGAAGGATGGACGGGCAGCCATCACAAGGGGTTGGCCTAGAGTCGTGCGCGTATTATGCATGGAGGAGGGCACAATATGGGCATTCCGCTTCACCTTCTCCAGCAACCAGAATGTCTTTCACCTCTCTCTTTACAGTCTTTAGTACAACTTTGGTTCATCATTCTTTACTTGGTGCTTCTATAGTTCTTCAGTATATGTACATGTGCATCGAATTATGCATTCGTGGTTGAACCTGTATTTGTAATAAACATGGTTGGATATGAAATAAGTGATTGCCTACTTTCAAATTCAAAACATGTGATTTTTAAATTAGGGATTAATTAGGGATTGCACTGCACACGGTTTGCGAAAGCGAAACGTCTACGGTAGACATGGAGATCAGAAACGTTTCTAGGATCCACTACATGTGCGATCAATCTCCACTGCACAACTGTTTGCGTTAGGCCACCTTACGCAAACGTTTACCACATAAAAACTGTGTGTGATGGACAGCCTTTGCCACACAGTTCCTTCTACGCATCGTGTGTGATGCATTGAATAACACAAACGATAAAATTGTTAATATCGTGTGCAATGGCAACGCTATCACAAACGATTTAACGGCGAAAATTGTGTGTGATGTACTTGTGAACGGAAACGTTTTCTTTGGAGCGACTATGTGGGATGTACATGCGAACGGAAACATTTAGCGGGGACTGATTGTGTGGGATGTACTTGCGACCGGAAACAATTTTTCCTGTATAATTGTATTTTTTAGCTCTATTGTACGTATTACCGTATTTGAGCGCTCGCCGGTCGCACACGACCTCATTTTGCCGAGCGTGCGGAGGGCGTATCCTCAACGGTTTCTGGGTCGTGTGGGAAGGACCCCCTATCACCCACACTCATTTGGCGACGGTTCCAAACACCGTCATGGAAAGGGGTTAAAAACCATTTGTATAGCACCGACGTGTACCACTGGGAGTTGACATATTTTTGCTGGACTGGAGCGGACTAGTTCTTTGGCAACTGGAATCTGCTTATTATCAGTAGGAGTTGGGTTTCTCTGTGCTGGAGCAGTATCTATGAAAACTGGAGTTGGTTTACTATCTCCTGGCTTTTGGATCTTTTGCAAAGACCTGGGTTGTAGCCCTTCAGATTCTAACATAGCCGTCTTCCCCTTGCATGCCTTATATAGAAGAATTGTGCTTCAATTATAAAACATGCTACAGCAGAGAGATGGAATAGGTACTGAAGAATAGAAAGGCATGACATATTGACATGTATTCCCTCCATCCGGAAATAAATGGATGGGTCTAGGCGTATTTCAGTTCTGGATACATCCATTTTTATCCATTTCTGCGACATGTAATCCGAACAGAGGGAGTGTGATGTAAGAGCTAGGGATACGACAGGACAATAGTGTAAAAAAACACTAGTTGAATGTAAAACTATATGCTAGCGGAATACATACAAAAAAACACTAAGGCAACATATGCGTGTATGATTGGGAAACTAAGATGGCATTGCAACAGACCACTAGAACAGCACTTCAATGTAAAAAAATAACATGGTATGGTAGACAGATGAAGTACATACTGATGAATAACAATGCATAAGATATTCAGAAGCGTGATGTCCAAACTGAGCAGATGGCATTGCGATAGAGTAGAATGACAATACTTGAATTTGAAAACATGTTATCATGAATGGAATAGGTACTAAAAAACAAGAAGGCATGACATATTTACATGCATGATCAGCAGGCTAAGCACAAGGCGTTGCAACAGAGTAGATGCACTCCAGGACATTATAAGCATGTTGTACCCATATCACGGGCCAAGTTAGAGCAAGGACCTTGTGGGGTGAATAGGATTCATCTTCTTTCTGCAAGTCTTCTGAAGAACTGCCTTTACATGTTCCATCATATTGGGTATCATTGACGTCAAGTTTGTTGGTTATTACATTGATCCATGAGGTTTCTTGTGGATAAATCAGTGTGTGCAATTATATCTAACATGCATGGAAGACAACAAGTAGTTAGATTTATGTAATTAGTGCATGTAGGAGACGACATAAATAGTAGGACTATGCTTAACTAGCAGCAACAGGTCGCAAAAACTAAAGGGAGAACACAGATGAAAGCTATAGAATATGTATCGTTTGTACTCGAGATTAACTAGATGGCACATAAAAGTATTAAAGAACAACATAGGTAATACTAGAAGTGGTATAATACTATAATCACCAACTTGTGGGTTAGCATTGGCTGATGGATGATAACTATGGAACAGTGTTACCTAAAGAACAAGTCTCTTAGCTGAACTATGGAACATCGTTAACTCCTGAACAAGACCCGTAAGAGATCAGCATGAATATACAGTGAAATGTGATAACCTATTTTCCATGCTTAGTTGAATAACAAAGCCATAAATGTTGCACACAAGTAAGATGAGGGTACAACCTATCTGGCCGCCATCCATAGGAGTGAGCATCATGAGCTGACTTGTCGATGGCCTTGTAGTTCTTGTGGCTTTCCATGTCGGGCACGTGCATTCGATGCAGAGAACTGTTGAGTGGGGACTATAGCTCCCTTCTGGTGTATGCTTCCCTTGTTGGAGCAGCTGCGGTGAGTCGGAAGAATGTGTGGCTGAAGATGCTGAAAACGCATAATGTTAAGAATGACACATATCTCTGATCTGAAGAAATACCCTAAGAGATCAACAGGAAGGTACGAGAGTGGTCACACATCTGTTGACTGAATATTAAATTGGGGTCACACAATTTTATTTTATTTTGGTACTGTCCGATCTACGCCGGATGGCTTGATGGCCGTCTTGTGCCTCCCGGCTGACACTGTTCGGAATCTTCCACAAAGAGCCAGCGACCACCGGCAGAGCAGCCTGTCTCCGTCTTCCGTGGTCACGAGAGCTCTGACCAAACCCCCGTTCTCCGCCCCACCGCACTGCCGTGGTTGCGCCGCCCCCCCCCCCCGCCAATCCACAAAGACTCGTCGTCATCCAGATCCGGCGGCGGCAGTACCTTCAACTAATACGTCTCCAACGTATCTAACATTTTTGATTGTTCCATGCTATTTTATTATCAACCTTGGATGTTTTATAATCATTTTATAGTCATTTTATACCATTTTTTGGTACTAACCTGTTGACATAGTGCCAAGTGTCAGTTGCTGTTTTTTTTCAAGTTTTTTATATTGCAGGAAATCAATATCAGACGGAGTCCGAATGCAACGAAACTTCATGATGATTTTTTATGGACCAAAAGGAAGAAGTTGGGCTCTGGTTGCACCTGGGGGAGTCCCGAGGAGGGGACAACCCACCAGGGCGCGCCAGGAGGCCCAGGCGTCCACTGGTGGGTTGTGCCCACCTCAGGTGCCCCCCGGACCGCCTCTTTGCTCTATAAATACCCCAAAAATACCAGGACCCTAGAATAGTCGACGAAATATTCATCCAGCCGCCGCAGAGTCCGGAACCAGCAGATCCAATCTAGACACCATCTCAGATGGGGTTCACCACCTCCATTGGTGCCTCTCTGATGATGCGTGAGTAGTTCTTTGTAGACCTTCGGGTCCGTAGTTAGTAGCTAGATGGCTTTCTCTCTCTCGCTGAATTCTCAATACAATGGTCTCTTGGAGATCCATATGATGTAACTCTTTTTGCGGTGTGTTTGTTGGGATCTGATGAACTTCGAGTTTCTGATCAGTTATATCTTTTTATATCCATGAAAGTTATTTGAGTTTCTTTGATCTCTTATATGCATGATCTCTTGTAGCCTCGTATTTCTTCTCTGATATTTGGGTTTTGTTTGATCAACTTGATCTATTTATCTATGGGAAGAGGTGCCCGGTAGTGGGTTCGATCTTACGGTTCTTGATCCCAGTGACAGAAAGGGAACCGACACGTATGTATCATTGCTACTAAGGATAAAAGGATGGTATCTATATCTACGCAATAGATAAACGGATCTTGTCTACATCATGTCATCGTTCTTATTGCATTACTCCGTTTTTCCATGAACTTAATACACTAGATGCGTGCTGGATGGCGGTCGATGTGTGGAGTAATAGTAGTAGATGCAGGCAGGAGTCTGTCTACTAATCTTGGACATGATGCCTATGTAATGATCATTGCCTGGATATCGTCATAATTATTTGAAGTTCTATCAATTGCCCAACAGTAATTTTTTTACCCATTGTTTGCTATCTTTCTCATATATTTTCTTGTGATATACTTTTCCTTTGCATTTTTATTCAGATCTATTAAACCAAAAATATAAAAATACTTTGCTGCACTTTATTTTTGTTGTGATCTATTATTTCAATCTACTACCAATTTCTGGCATCGTTACCCGAAAGGGATTGACAACCCCTTTAACACGTCGGGTTGCGAGGTGTTGTTATTTGTGTGCAAGTGTTGTTTACGTTGTGTTGCTTGGTTCTCCTACTATCGTTTCTTCACTGAGGGAAATACCTACCGCCGCTGTGCTGCATCATCCCTTCTTCTTTGGGGAAATACCAACGTAGTCCTAGCAGACAGGAGCTTTTCTGGCGCTATAGTCAGAGAGTGATCAAAAGGAATTTCTGGCGCCGTTGACGGGGAGGATCTTCAACATAACCAGGTTCCTAATCACAAATCTCATCTCCTCGCAATTTACATTATTTGCCATTTGCCTCTCGTTTTCCTCTCCCCCACTTCACAAAATTTGCCGTTTTATTCGCCTCTCTTTTTCCATTCGCCGTTTTCTTGCCTGGTCTGTTTTTGAGTGCAATCTTGTTGTGTGGTCATCATGACTTAAGAGAACACCAAATTATGTGACTTCTCAAATACCAACAACAATGATTTTATTTGCACTCCGCTTGCTCCTCCCGCCACTAGTGCGGAGACTTGTGATATTAATACTGCTTTGCTGAATCTTGTTATGAAAGACCAATTTTCTAGTACTCCTAATGAGGATGTCGCTTCCCATCTTAATACCTTCGTGGAATTATGCGATATGCAAAAGAAAAAAGATGTGGACAATGATGTGGTCAAGATGAAATTATTTCCGTTTTCTTTGTGTGATTCTGCAAAAATTTGGTTCTCTTCTTTGCCTCGTAATAGTATTGATTCTTGGAATAAGTGCAAAGATGCTTTTACCACTAAGTATTTCCTCCCGCAAAAGTTATTTCCCTTAGAACCCAGATCATGAATTTCAAGCAACTTGAACATGAGCATGTTGCACAATCTTGGGAAAGGATGAAAATGATGCTGGAATTGCCCAACTCATGGGTTAAATCTTTGGATGATCATACAAAATTTTTATGCGGGGTTGAATTTCGTTTCACGTAATCTTTTAGATTCCGCCACGCGTGGTACTTTTATGGAAATTACTTTGGGTGAAGCCACCAAATTGCTTGATAATATCATGCCAAATTATTCTCAATGGCATACCGAAAGAGCTCCCACTAGTAAAAAAGTTAATTCGGTTGAAGAAATTTCTTCTTTGAGTGAAAAAGTTGATGCTCTTATGAAATTTGTTGCTAGTAAAAGTGCTCCTATTGATTTTAATGATATGCCTTTGTCTACTTTGATTGAGTAAAATAGTGATGCCATTGATGTGAATTTTATCTCTAGAAATAATTTCAACAACAATGCTTATAGAGGTAATTTTAATCCTAGGCCTTTTCCTAGTAATTACTCTAATAATTACGGTAATTCCTATGGAAATCAATCTTATAATAATAATAGTAACACCTCTAATCTTGAGAATAATATTAAAGAATTGGTCAACACACAAAAAGTTTTCAACACTTCCATAGAAGAAAAGTTGAATAAGATTGATGATTTGTCTAGAAGTGTTGAGAGAATTGCTCATGATGTGGAAGATCTCAAGTTGAAAATTATTGTGCCTAAAGTTGATGAATCAATTAAAGCTCTTTATTTTTCTATGGATGAAAGTAAGAAAAGAACTGCTATGCTTAGAGCTAAAAGAGAATTCTTAGAGAAAGCTTTTTCTAGTGATTATTCCTGCAAAAATGATGAAAATCTTAAAATGATTGGTGTTTCTTCTATTGATTCCTTGTTTAGTAAGGATAAGATTGATGAAAAAGGGACTGGAGAAGAGTCAACTTTAGGTAGAAGGCGTCCCAATATTTCAGAGGGTGAAAATCTAGTTGAGAAAAGTGATAAAGGTGGATTTAGAGAGGTCAAAACTTTAACTAGTGATGTGCCACTCTTTTGGATTACAAAAACTTTAATTATGATAGTTGCTCTTTGATTGATTGTATTTCTTTGTTGCAATCCATGCTTATGAACAAAACAATGCTTTTACTAAACATATTGTTGATGCTATGGTGAAAGCTTTGGAAGAAAAGTTGGAATTAGAAGTATAAATTCCTAGAAAATTGCATGATGAGTGGAAACCTACTATAAAAGTCAAGATTAAAAATTATGACTGTTTTGCTTTGTGTGACTTGGGTGCTAGTATTTCTACAATTCCGAAATCCTTATGTGATGTGCTTGGTCTTACTAATCTTGAAGAATGTTCTTTGAATTTGCACTTGGCGGATTCTACTATCAAAAAGCCTATGGGAAAAATTAATGATGTCTTATTCTTGAAAATAGGAATTATGTGCCCATAGATTTTATTGTTCCTGATATTGATTGCAATCCTTCTTGTGCAATTAGTCTTGGTAGACCGTTTTTACGCACTATCGGTGCCGTGATTGATATGAAAGAAGGCAATATTAAGTTCCAATTCCCTTTGAGGAATGGTATAGAACACTTTCCTAGAACAAAAATCAGGCCACCTTATGAATCAATCATGGGGGCATCTTATGGATCTCGAACCAAAGATGACAAAACTTAGATCCTTGCTTTATGCCTAGCTAAGGGCGTAAAACTATAGCGCTTGTTGGGAGGCAACCCAATGAATAAATTTTATTTTTTATTTTTGCTTTCTGTTCTTGTGTGTTTACACAATTATTCCACTATTATGATTGTGTTTTTCGTGTTTTAATTAGTGTTTGTGCCAAGTAAAGCCTTTAGGATCTTCTTGGGTGATAGTTGTTTGATCTTGCTGAAAAAGACAGAAACTTTGCGCTCACGAAAATAATTTTAATAAATCACATAAAAGAGATTTTGCTCTGATTCTTTTCGCAGAAGAATAATTTACAAATTACCCTAGTCGTCCTAATTTGGTAGAAGTTTTGGAGTTCCAGAAGTATTTGCAAAAGTCAGATTACTACAAATTGTTCTATTTTGACAGATTTCTTTGTGTTGTGTGGTAATTCTGATGGCTCTATGGTTTTCTTTGATGAGTTTTTGCCATAGAAAAGTTGGAATACAGTAGATATAATACAAAAACAGAATATTACTTGGTTTGATACAGCACTTATAGTAGTGATTTGTTTTTCTTATACTAATGGATCTCATGAAGGTTTTGTTGAGTTTTGTGTGATTGAAGTTTTCAAGTTTTGGGTTATCTTACGATGGATGAAATAAGGATAGAAGAGCCTAAGCTTGGGGATGCCCCGGCATCCCAAGCTATTATCCAAGAATGAGCAACCAACTAAGCTTGGCGATGCCCCCGAGTGGCATCCCCTCTTTCTTCTAACGACCATCGGTATTTTACTCGAGGCTATATTTTTATTCGTCACATGATATGTGTTTTGCTTGGAGCGTCTTGTATGATATGAGTCTTTGCTTGTTTTATTTTGTGTTTCAAGTCATCAATCCTTGCAGGAAACACCTATTTGAGAGAGCCAAAATTATATCATGACTTGTTAGAATTGCTCTCTGTGCTTCACTTAAATCTGTTATGAGCTAGGACTTGCTCTAGTGCTTCACTTATATCTTTTTGAGCACGGTGTGCTTAGTATTTTTGAAGAAATGCTATCTTGCTTCACTTAGATTTATTTGAGAGTTAGTAAATTTTTTAAGAAATTCTCTCTTGCTTCACATAAATTATTTTGAGAGAAAGAAAATTTGTTATGCTCATGATCTTCACTTATATTTGTTTGAGCTTATGAAAAGCAACACATGAAAATTAGTCCCAAAGTGATAGATATCCAAGAAGGATAAAGAAAAGGAAAAGAAAAAATGTCATGAAGATCATTGGACAAAATAAACTTGATTCTTAGTAATAGTTTTGAGATATGATGATGTGATATGTGAGTCATGTTGATGAGTAATTGTGCTCTAGTAAGAATATTGGTGTTAAGGTTTGTGATTCCCTATGCATGCACGAAAGTCAATAATCATGCATTGAAAATTATATCCTACATGTGGTGCATTATTCGGTGTTAGTTATGCTTAATGATTGCTTATGAGATTATTCGTTTCTTGGTTGGTCGCTTCTCAATCTTTTTGCTAGCCTTCATTTTGCACTAAGTATGACCTCTACTTGTGCATCCAAAATCCTTTAATCCAGTTTTGCCACATGAGTCCACTATATCTACCTATATGCGGTATTCTTTTGCCGTTCTAAGAAAATTTGCATGTGCCATCTCTAATTTTCAAAATAAACTTCTCTTTTGTGTATTTGTTTCGCTCGTGGAACGGTAACGAGTGGCTAATATTTTCCATGCTAGATGTGTTATTCTCACGATGAGTGTTTATTCACTTGTCATTGCACAAGAGTAAGGCAAAGGTCTTAGGGATGCCCAGTCCTGAAATGCAAAAATGAATTTACTTTATGTTGTCAAATAATAAATTCCTTGGAAAGTGTTGGTATGGAGGGCACCCGTGGATACGGCTAGCCATGGAAAGTGAAAGAATGGTGGAAAAAGGAATAAACTTTATTTTCTGTTTGGGAACCACCTATGGCATATCTAGCATGGAAAGTGTTCGGAACTCTGAGTCGTTTTCCTTGGTGGGATGGATACGCCTCCCAAAATGTTTTATCTCTAATTTTTTCGCTTTGAGCTCTGGCACCTCTACAAATCCCTACGTCCCTCCGTGAAGGGCCTTTCTTTTACTTTATGCAATTTTTATTTTTATTTTGAGTCTCCATCCTCTCTTACAAAAGCACCAACTAGGAGGCAATATGATCGTACTTAAATATTGGGTTTAGCTAATATTTGAGTATGTTTCATGAATGGATCAATGTTTGAGCATGATGGGCTAGGGATAACTTATTTAGCATTGATATTTTGAAAGACATGGTTGCTTGTTGATATGCTTGAGTATTTAAATTATTATGTCAAAACTAGACTATTGCTTTGAATCACATAAAAGTCCAAATGTCCATGCTATAAAGAAAAGAATATGATATGACATGATAAACAGCACTCCACATCAAAAATTCTGTTTTTATCACTTACCTACTCGAGGACGAGCAGGAGTTAAGCTTGGGGATGCTAATACCTCTCCAACGTATCTATAATTTTTTTCCATGCTGTTTTATTATCAATCTTGGATGTTTTCTATCATTTTATAGTCATTTTATATCATTTTTTGGTACTAACCTGTTGACATAGTGTCAAGTGCCAGTTGCTATTTTTCCATGTTTTTACATCGCGGGAAATCAATATCAGACGGAGTCCAAATGCAACGAAACTTCACGATGATTTTTTATGGACCAAAAGGAAGAAGTTGGGCCCTGGTTGCACCTGGGGGGAGTCCCGAGGAGGGGACAACTCACCAGGGCGTGCCAGGAGGCCCAGGCACGCCCTGGTGGGTTGTGCCCACCTCGGGTGCCCCCTGGACCGCCTCTTTGCTCTATAAATACCCCAAAAATACCAGAACCCTAGAACAGTTGACTAAATATTCATCTAGCCGCCGCAGAGTCCAGAACCACCAGATCCAATCTAGACACCATCTCGGATGGGGTTCACCACCTCCATTCGTGCCTCTCCGATGATGCGTGAGTAGTTCTTTGTAGACCTTCGGGTCCGTATTTAGTAGCTAGATGGCTTTCTCTCTCTCTCTCTCTCTCTCTCTCTCTCTCTCTCTCTCGCTGAATTATCAATACAATGGTCTCTTGGAGATCCATATGATGTAACTCTTTTTGTGGTGTGTTTGTTGGGATCTGATGAACTTCGAGCTTATGATCAGTTATATCTTTTATATCCATGAATGTTATTTGAGTTTCTTTGATCTCTTATATGCATGATCTCTTATAGCCTCATATTTCTTCTCCGATATTTGGGTTTGGTTTGGCCAACTTGATCTATTTATCTTGCAATGGGAAGAGGTGCATGGTAGTGGGTTCGATCTTATGGTGCTTGATCCCAGTGACAGAAAGGGAACTGACACGTATGTATTGTTGCTACTAAGGATAAAAAGATGGGATCTATATCTACGCAATAGATAAACGGATCTTTTCTACATCATGTCATCGTTCTTATTGCATTACTCCGTTTTTCCATGAACTTAATACACGAGATGCATGCTGGATAGCGGTCGATGTGTGGAGTAATAGTAGTAGATGCAGGCAGGAGTCGGTATACTAATCTTGGACGTGATGCCTATGTAATGATCATTGCCTGGATATCATCATAATTATTCGAAGTTCTATCAATTGCCCAACAGTAATTTGTTTACCCACCGTTTGCTATCTTTCTCGAGAGAAGCCACTAGTGAAACCTACGGCCCCCGGGTCTTCTTTCTCATATATTTGCTTGCGATCTACTTTTCCTTTCCATTTCTATTCAGATCTATTAAACCAAAAATACAAAGGGATCTATTATTTCAATCTACTACCAATTTCTGGCATCGTTACCCGAAAGGGATTGACAACCCCGTTAACACGTCGGGTTGCGAGGTGTTGTTATTTGTGTGCAGGTGTTGTTTACGTTGTGTTGCTTGGTTCTCCTACTGGTTCGATAACCTTGGTTTCTTCACTGAGGGAAATACCTACCTTCACTGTGCTGCATCATCCTTACCTCTTCGAGGAAATACCGACGTAGTCCTAGCAGACAGGAGCTTTTCTAGCGCTATAGTCAGAGAGCGATCATCAACCCACGCAACTCTAAGATAGCTATCTAAGCGCTGCTTCCGCGGTGAACTTGGCCCCTGCACCCTTACATTAGACACCAGCCAACCGGCAGCCTAGGAGCTCCGCCGCCTCGAGGGGTGCTACTTCCCATTGGGAATCGATTGGCCCAGAATAAAAATTCAGACAACTGACGCCTAAATAAAGTGATTTGAGATGAGGGTACGACCAATCTTGTGGCCCGGTGAAGTAGGCAGCTCTAGCTGCCGAGTCGGTGAGGCCGACACGGTTGCGATGGCAACCGGCGGCAGGGAAGCAGAGATGTCATGATGGTCGACGGCTATGGGGAAGCAGCGCTGGGGCCCTGGACGGATCCGAAGTTGGAGCCGCTCCGGCGCCGTGCACAATGGCAGGGGTGAATCGGCTCCGGTATGGTTCACGCGGCCATCGTCGAGGCAACTCTGGCAGTACGAAGTAAGAGGTACACGGCCTAGTGCACGGCGGTAAACGGACAGCGTCTCTGGCATTGGGAAGGAGGGCGGCGGTGAATTTGGTGCGGTGGGGGGCGCCATGCAGGAGGGGCTGAGGTTTCGCGGCTGGGAGAAGGGAGCTTCTCGGGAGAAGGTGATTTGGCGCCCACGAGGTACGAATGGGGAATTGGGAGGGGGAACCATGTCTTACGGACGCATTTGTCTGAAATGTGGAGGGAGTTACAGTTCTACCCCTACCTTTAGGCTTCTCGGCTTGGGTCTGTGTACTGAGGGTCGGGGATAGTAGAGTAACTTTGCTTCTCCCAAATAGTGGGCACAAGCGATTTCAGGCGAGGAGGGCATGTTTTGAAATAGTGGGCGCGAGTGATTTCGGGCGAGGACGGCGTGATTTGAAATAGTGGGCACGAGCGATTTCGGGTGAGGAGGGCGTGTTTTGAAATAGTGGGCGCGAGCTATTGACGGCGTGTTTTGGAATAGTAGGTGCGAGCGATTTCGGGCGAGGAGGGTGTGTTTTGAAACAGTCGGCGCGAGCGATTTCGGGCTAGGAGAGGGTGTTTTGCCGCCAATGGTTTATGAATTATTCGGCACATGTCATTTCGGTCGAGGACAAGGCGCGCTTGGATGAAGTTATGAACCTACCCTCGATGTACAACGAGCCAATTGATGCGTGTCTCTAGGCCGGTAATTTCGCATCTCCCATTTATTTGCTCGGACGAATTCCACCGAGCAGAGGGTGTTTAGTGGTTCGTTCAAATTTTGGGAGAACGAGCATCCACGTCTATCTTACCAAGTCGATTCGAATCAAATTTTGAAATAGTAGCTTGCCACTTCTTTTTTAGATGGAGAGATGATGCTCGGGACTAATGTGTTTTTACATGCTCGTTGCTAACGATTTACTATATGACAAATAGTTGACCCACTCAAAAACGGGAATCAAACCCAAAATGAAATATCTCGATTCAATGAAATAGCTCGTTCACCATGTCAAAATAGTGAACTAAATCCAAAATTGAACACCTCAATCGAGTAGCATGTTGTACAGTATTATAGTACTCCATGAACATGTTGAAATTCAAATTAATGAACTTTTTTGATACGCATATCTCTGTTCATGTGTGGATTGCAGGCAACATGTTCTCCAATTTAAATATTTCAATGCAAGTTTATATAGAAACATGGTTTATATTAGTCTTTCACGCATAAAGCGCGACCTCCCCATCTCCCGGACTCCTGCTCTCTCTCTCTCTCTCTCGCCAACAATCTTCAATTTTATCGCACGCATCCAAACACAAACCTTGTTGGTCCCTCCCCCCTCCCTCCCTATCTCTCTCTCTTTGTGTGTGTGGGGTGTATTTCTAGTTCGCATGCACACTCCATGTATAGGTCTCTCTTGCACACTATGTATGATTCTCTAGTCCAAGCTAAATATCTTGGGTGCACTCATCGTACGCACACAAATTCCCGTAACTCTCTGACGCACCACTCTGCCGTCTTGGAGCTCTTCCCTCTCTCTCTCTCAAACTCTCCATCTCCCCAGGTCACACATACACATGCATATCTCACTCGCACTCGATAGACCCATCTAAAACTCTCTCTCTCCCTCGTTCTCTCTCCAGCTCACACGCACACACACACAATCTCATGCCTAGCCAAGTATGATGGTCTCTCACTCAATTGTTGGCACACGCAGTCCCCCCTATATGTATATGACTAGCTAATTCTTAGTCTCCATCACAAACATGTGCATGGTCTATCTCGATTTCTCTCGGGGCATCTTTCTATCGCACACGCACCTCGTCCCTTGATCTCCCACCCATATAGTCCCCTCACGATCTTGAGGGGATCTCTCTATCACAAGCACACCCTCTCTCCCTCCCCATGCGTCCATCTTCTCCATGCGTCCCTCTCGACCTTTGTTCCTTGTTGGACAGACCTCTATTGGACATGTGCTATAGGGGTGTCTCTCTCCGTTGCAAACAATCACGCACTAGCTATCTTCGTGTATCTCCTCACCTCGCTTTTCTATCTCGGAGATGCATGCGTGATATGTTTGCATAAGAAACGAACACACACACTCTCTCTCTCTCTAATTTATCGTTTGTTGTCCCTTTCTCTTTCACACACATACTCTTTTTGCACACTCACTCATTCTCCTTCACATGCACTTGATCTCTCTCGACTTAGGCACTCTCTTCGGTCCATAGCATATAGATTTATTGAAAAGTCAAACATCACAAAGTTTGACCATGTACGTGGAGAAAAACATTTACATCTATAACGGCAAACATATATCATTAGATTCACCATGAGATGTAGTTACGTATGATGTATCTTTGTTATTGTAGATATAAATAATACTTGCGTAAACCTGGCCAAAGTTTCCAAAGTTCAACTTCTAAAAAATTATATGCACTGCATTATCGAGCGAATGGAATATCTCTTTCCCCTCTCATCTATCTGACACACCACTCAGGCGTACCGGGGCTCCTCTATCTCTCTCAAACTTTATGTCTCCCTGGTTCACACATACACATATCTCGCTCATGCTACATATACCCATCTAACACTCTCTGCCCTTGTTCTCTCTCTATGTGACACGCACCCCCCTAAGTACCATAATCCCTCACTCCATCATAGACGCACACACTCCCCCCCCCCTAAGTATGACTATCTCTCACTAGCCATCTGGAACACACGTATTGTCTCCTTCCATCCATACGTCTATCTCGATATCTCTCGGGGTATCTTCTATCGCGCACACACCTTGTCACTCGATCTCCCACCCATGTAGTCCCATCACGATCTCCAGGGGATCTCTCTATGACAAACATACACTCTCTCCTCCCCATGTCTGCATTTTCTCCTTACGTCTCTCTCGACCTCTCTCCCTTGTTTGTTAGACCCCTCTTGGCCAGGTGCTAGGGGTCTTTCTCTCTCGGTTACAAACAACCAAACACTATCTCCTCACCTTGCTTCCGCCGTCTAAGACGCATGTGTGATATGTTTGCATAAGACACACACGCTTTTTCTCTACTTTTATCATGTGTTGTCCATGTCTCTACCACACACGCACACACACTTTTTTCAGTCACTCTTTCTATTTCACTCTCTCTCTCTCTCTATTTAGGTACTCTCTCACGTCCATAAGCATATGGATGATTTGAAAAGACACACCTTAGAAAAGTTTGACCAGGTTGTCGGTGTTCTGGGAATGGGGGTACCCAGACTTGCCTGCCTGCGGCCCGCGGCGTGGCTTCATCGACGGCCTGGTAAGGCCCATCTTCCGCATCAGCAACTCAAGACCCTCGCGAGGGGCCAAGCCTCGCGAGGCAGATGGCACCAAGACCTCCACGAGGAGCGGCCTCCTCAGGCTGGGATAACAACCTGGAGAGGTGTGTTCTATAGCTGGAGTAGGGCTTTACACCGCAAGGTGGCCCGAACCTGGGTAAACTGTTGTGCCCATTTCCTTCCTGTTCATCGAGCTAGGCCGTGAGATTGGCGAGTAGGCAGACTGGGGAGGTCGACTTCTTCGCACGCACCCCAGAGTTCGAACCTCTCAAGGGTCTGCGGAACCCGAAATCCAGCACAGGTATATGTGGAGAAAAACATTTACATCTGGAACGATCAATAGATTCATCACAACATGTACTTACTTCATACTATCATTTATCTTTGGTATTGTAGATATAAGTAATTTCTTTATAAACTTGGTCAAAGTTTCAAAAGTCTTACTTTAAAACAAATGCAGGCACTACATTCTCGAACGGAGGGAGCAGCTCTTTCTCTCTCTCTACTATCTCTCACGGGCCTCCCCTCTCACTCGAACTCTCTATACCGAGGGATTATACGGTCACTGTGTCAGCGTATAGCTCTGTATATTGTTTAGTTGACTGGTCAACCAGTCCACATGCTGCCTTGTCAGCTCATGTTCTCTATCTTCGTGTGCTGGACCATGTGGCAGTGGGTGAAAATAAGTAAACTAGAGGCCCATCTGACATGCAGTAAAGTAAACAAAGTTGAAACCACTCAGGGTAGCACCCCGCATGCTAGTAAATTGAGGGCACACTTCTTCTGTGTGAAGGACGCACTCGCACACACTTCACCACTGCACGGCGGCAAGCACAGAAGGATACACTCGCGCACACCCAGAACACAACACACACCAGCACACGTGTACACCGGCATCGCCGCCGGCTGAGATGGACAGCGAGGCAGCCAACAAGCCGAGGTGGCTCGAGCCAAAACCGCATCCGGTGAGCCTGGACTTCATCAGCAGCCTCCCCGATGACATGCTGCTCGTCATCATCAGCCACCTCCCCCCCCCAAAGCTGCCTTGCATACCAGCCTGCTCTCCCCGCGGTGGCGCCCCCTCTCGTGCCGCGTCCCCCTCAACCTCACCGTCGACAGCTGCTGTCGTATTTCGAGTTCCGACAAAACCCTTGAGGTTCGAACACTGGGGTCCACACGAGGATATATCCTCCCCCTAGCTCGCACGCACCACGATCTCACGGCCTAGCTCGACGAACCCAAAGAACAAAGGGACACAAGATTTATACTAGTTCGGGCAACCATTGTGGTGTAATACCCTACTCTAGTGTGATGTGGTGGATTGCCTCTTGGGCTGATGATGAAAAGTTACAAGGAAAGAACAGCCTCGCGAGGAGAGGTGTTCTTATGCTTGTTGAGCTGGTGTGGGTGAGGATGGTCTCAATGATCCCTCCCAGATTAGTTGCCTCCTACGGTGGTGGCTAGTCCTATTTATAGAGGCCTTGGTCCTCTTCCCAAATATTGAGAGGGAAGGGATGCCACAACGACTAGTTTGAAGGGGGACAACTAGTACAAGCTATCCTGACTAAAGGTGGTCTTCGCCTGCCAAAGGCTCCGGTGGTGACGCCGTCTTGGGCTCCACGGTGACCTCCGTCTTGCCGTCCTGCTGGTCTTGGTCTCGTTGCACCGATATGGAAACTTTTGCCTGATGCCTCGAGACTCCCCGCCCGCGCTTGCCTCTTTAGCACCAAAGAGGAAACGAGGACACTGTGCATGCTGGCGCTCGCCTGGCCTTGGTCATCATGGCTTACGTCATAGGAACCTCGCGAGGTTCCCCTTGCCTTGATCTCTCCGCCCCTCGCGAGCCAGCCTAGTGAGGCTGCTCCCGAGGAGGTCTTGCGTCGTCCGCCTCGCGAGGCTTGGCCCCTCGCGAGGGTCTTGAGTGTTTGCTGGTGGAGATGGGTCGTACGGGGCCGCTATTGGAGCCACGCTGTGGGCCGCAGGCGGGCAAGTCTGGGGACCCACGTTCCCAGAACACCGACAGTAGCCCCCGGGCCCAAGGCGTGCTCGAAGTTCGCTTCGAGGCGAAACCAAGGGGCAAGTGCGGAGCGCCGCGGGCCCCAAGAGCCTGCGGCCTTGGCCGACGCATGGCGATTGATTGGACGTGGGCGTCTCCGCTTCCCCACGCTGCCTCGACAACTTCCCGACTTGATGAGTCCCTGCTGCATGCAAGGAAAAACCATCATTACCTGTGATCGTGGGAATCGCCGGTTGGCCTTCTCCTGCTATAAATGAGGAGGGGGCGGAGCCCCCGTCGCCCATCTCTTCCTGCTCCGCTCATTCCTTCTCCCCTGCTCTATTACTAGTAGCGACTCCCATGGCGCCGATTCGAAGGTTCTCGGCCCCGGAGAAGGGAAAAAACCCCCGCGACGAGCCCGGGCCACTTCCACCAAAGAAGAGGCCGGCCCACTGCCATGACGTAGTCGGTAGGCTGGAGGTGACAAGGCCTTGGTGTGAGCGGCCACCTCCCGGGTATCCGCTGCCTCTGTACGCCCAAGCCGAGGGCTCTGGAGGAAGAGGCGGCGGGCGGCGCCGCCCTTGCCGCGGCCATGGCCGACGCGCCGTGGTGGCACACGCCGTCGCCCCAGGAGCCCATGCCACAGACTCCTCGTGCGAACTCGTGATATGGGCGGCGATGCCTCCGCTCACCTGGATCCGCTTTCCGCCATTCTTCTCCACCGAGATGCCGCCGAGGGGGCCCCTCGAGCTTTGGTTGCAGCACGCCGATTATGACGCCCCGGCGACTGGAGCGGAGGTTGAAGTCCTTTCCCCGGGCAAGATCTTCATGACCCGCGCCTGGGGTGAGGTCGCCCGGGTTTGCCGTATGGAGGGCGCCCTCACGATCCTCTTCGAGTACGACGGCGCCTCCACGATGTTCTTCAAGCTCTTCGACACTGAAGGCCGTCGCTTGGAGTGCTGCCCCGGAGAGGGCCACTTGAACAGCGCCGCGGCAGGAGCCGGGCCTACCGCTTGCCTCGCCAGGGGCTCATCCAGCAGCAGTGGTGTCGCTTGGGAGCCCAGCAACTCTCCCGAGCCCTACGAGACTCCGGAGAAGAGCGACGACAGCTACGTGCCCCCGAGCTCTCGCCGTGCCCAGAGCAAGGCCACAGCGGCCAGCTGCCGCCGTCGCTGATCTGGATGGGGTTGGCGCCGGCCTCCCGCTAACCACTGTTGATGATGGTGTCGGCTGCGTCGGCGCGTGTAGATAGGGCTCCTAAAAACTTCCTTCTTTTGTTCCCTGCGAGGAAACGAGATGGACCCCGAGGGGGCGTGTAAAGGGCCCGTAATGTCTTTTCGTATCAACACATTATAATCTCATATTCAGTGAGGTGGTCGCGTGTCCCACTTCAGCTAGTCGTCCCTTTGCGTCCCTTGCGGTAGCTTGATGCTCTACGCTGACAGGCCCCAGTCCCCAGGCAAGCTGCAGCCATCGCTGGTATGCCAGGTCGCGATGCCGTGGTCAAGGCCAGGAGGTGAGCGGCCCGAGGTCCGGTAAGAGCTCCCGAGGTGCGATGCTCGGGGAGTACCCTTTAGCGCTCAAGCAGCTACCCAAAGGCCGAAAGGGGGGCAAGGTCGCTCAAGCGGGAACGCGTCAGTGAAGGTGGTGGAGTCGCGCATCTCGCTTCGGCTTGGCTCCCCCTCCTTTTCACCCTCATGGTCGCTTGGCGCTCTACGCCAGCGGGTCCCAGTCCCCAGGTAGGCATCAGTCGTCGCTGGTATGCCAGGTCGCAATGCCGTGGTCAAGGCCAGGAGGTGAGCGGCCCGAGGTCCGGGAGAGCTTCTAAGACGCAATGCTCAGGAGGTCCCCCTTAGCGTGCAAGAAGCTTCCCGAGGCTAAAAGGAGAACGGCATAGCCGACGCGAGGCGACGAAGGTCGAGGGTTCCAGACCGCGTTGACTCTCTAGCGCACATATATGACTTATCTTAGCAGGCTTATGGCTTCCTCTGCGCGGCTCCTTGTCGATACATCCGTAGCGTGGTGGTGCTGCCAGGTCGGGCCCGTGTTAGATCCTTCCTTCTCCCGTGCCCTCCTAAGTGCTCTGCGTTCTCGGGTCCCGGCCCTCGAGCGAGCTCAGCCGCCACTGGTATGCCAGGTCGCGATGCCGTGGTCAAAGCCAGGGGGTGAGGGCTAGAGAGCCAATAAGAGCTCATGAGGCACGATGCTCAGGAACCCCCCCCCCCCCTTCACACGCAAGCGAATTGCACAAGTGAAGGGACGAACTAACGGGGTCGCCCGTGGCTAGTGCTCCCGGGCTTCCTGCAAGTTAACTGAAGAGGAAAACAGCGTGTGACCGGGTCGGCTACCCAGGGGTAGATCACCTCGAGCAGAGGCAGAGGCACTGAGGATGTAGTAAGATGACGTGTGCGGAGCGGGCCGCAAGCCAGAGCTCGATCTCTCAGATTTATCAACGTTGCTGGGACGAACCTGAGCACAAGCATCGTGCCGAAGGGTGGAGTTCCCGTCGCGAAGCAGACAAAAGGTGGGTTAGCGGCGCGAGACGTTGTGAGATGTAAGTTAGACAAGTGGTAATCACAAATAACTCATGAGAGGAAGCAGGCTAGCTGAGATATATGCGTGAATGATGCGTGCCACTTGGTCGGACCCGAGCGGCCTGGGGATGATGCAGCCCGAGGGGCGCCCCCAGCAGAGTATGCTAAAGACATAAAAAGGGATACATGCCGCAGGGACGGACCCGCGCGGCCTGGGAATGATGCAGCCCAGAGGGCGCTCCCAGCTAAATAAACTTGGAAAATGTCACCTGGTTCCGTTGTCGAAGGGGTGTTGGGGTGGCTGAAGACACGTGGCGATGGGGTTGCTCCTCACGAGCCACCGGGACCCTAAGCCTCGGGAGGCTCTGGGGGTCTAGGCGGTTCCTTGAGGACCTTCTCCATCTCCTCCAGGACTGCCTGATGCCTGGCCTCCTGAGCCGCCAGGACGCTCCGCAGGTTGCGCTGATAGGCGGCCACCATGCTCGGCAGGCCGAATGTCATGCGAACATAGCTGTGAGGTGGGCCCTCGCAACATCCCACGCGCGAAGGCCAGAAGAGCTCCTGATATGCGGCCCTGTTGAGCCCTGGGATGTCGATGCAGACGCGCAGCCCGCCATCCTCGCCTGGATGGGGAGCTGCGCCAGGTGGGCGGCGGTCGCCGCGCATGGCTCTTGCTTCCTGAAGCTCTTGGGTAGCCTGGGTGATGAACTCTTGAGCGCCAGGCGCTCCTCGCCTGGTGCCCTCCTGAGGGAAACGTGCCGCAAAGCACGCCCCCATGTGGTGCCCGAGCGTCTCCCTCGTGTTGTTGGCTAGGTCTGAGGCCTTCGAAGAGAGCCCCCGAGCCCTGCCCAAGGAGGGCGCCGGGCACGCCTTCCTATGCGTGGGAGGGAGGCGCCCCATCTGAGGGCGCAGGTTTGAGGTGGTGCTGCTGGTGACGCCGCTCTCCTGAGGCCCTTGGTGGAGCAGCTGCTTCTTCTTCTTGGTGATGGCCTCGGGAGGGTACAAGATTCCTTCGCTGTTGGGGTCCTCGATTGCTGCGGCTTGGAAGGCGCGCTCGAGGGAGCACACCGCATCCTTCTCCTCACAGGCGATGGTGATGATACCACCGGTCCCTGGCATTTTAAGGACGTTGTAGCCGTGGTGGGTTACCGCCATGAACTTGGCCAACGCTGGGTACCCGAGGATTGCGTTGTATGGCAGACGAATGTGGGCGATGTCGAAGTCGATGAGCTTGGTGTGGTAGTTGTCGCACCCACCGAAGGTGACAGGGAGGCGGACCTGCCCGATTGGGGTGGTGGAACCATCGGTCACTCCTGAGAAGGGCTTGGTCGGTTGTAGTTGATCATAGGGCACTTGAAGGCGATCGAACGTGTCAACGGACAGGACGTTAAGCCCCGCACCACCATCGATGAGGGTCTTGGTGACTTGGACGTTGCTGATGACAGGTGAGCAGAGCATGGGGAGAGCGCCAGCGGTGGCCGCGCACTTGAGCTGATCTGTCGAGCTGAAAGTGATGGCGTACTTGGACCACCTGAACGGGCGTGTGGCCTCGAGCCTGGGGAGCATCGCATTCACCTCGCGAGCAAACTGCTTGAAGATGCACTGGGAGGCTGGGACTTGAGCTCCGCCCAAGATGCAGGGGATAGCGCGCGGCTCCTGGAAGCCCCCAGCCGCCTCGTCCTGATGGTGGTCGTCATTCCTTCTTGGCGGTGGCGGCAGCGGAGGAAGGCCAGCGTTGCCCTGGGGGCGGTCCTCGCGAGGCTGATCCCTCCAGGTGCCCTCACGAGGTTGGTCTTGCCAGCGGTCCTCACGAGGCCGGTCACGCCACTCCTGGCGGGGGCCATGGTCGTCCCAGCGTCCTGTGCCGCGTCCTCCTCCTCGGCCGTAGCCCCTCTCATTGCGCTCGGGGCGTTGACCGAAGCGTCCATCTCGAATCGCCCCGATCTCCTGACAGTCATTAGTGTTGTGGTTGTGTATGTTGTGGAAGGCGCAGAACGGTCGGCTACTCTTGGACGACTCGGGATGGTCTCGGCCGCGCTTCGTATCAGGCTCCGCCGCGAGTACGGCCACTCCTTTGCGCTTCACGTCCTTGGCCTTGACTTTCTTCTCCTCTGGGTCGGTAGCAGGGAGCTCAAGGAGGGAAAGGCGCGCTTCCTCAGCTCTTGCGCACTTGGTCGCCAGGTTGAATAGCTCCAGAGCCGCGCATAGATCCTCGTGGATGGAGAGCTCCTCCTTCATCTTGATGCCGCGGACGCCATCGGAAAACACCGAAATGATGGCCTCGTCTGCCACCTTGGGGATCTTGAGGTGGGCGCAGTTGAAGCGCTGGATGTACTTCTGCAGGGTCTCCCCTAGTTGCTGCTTGATGCGTCGCAGGTCGCCTGCAGCTGGTGGGCGGTCGCGAGTGCCCTGGAAGTTGGCGACGAAGCGATCGCGCATCTCGCCCCTGGAGGAGATCGAGCTTGGGGGCAGGTTCAGGAGCCACGAGCGAGGCGCCGTCCTTGAGAGCCATGGGGAACCAGTTTGCCATGACCTATTCATCGCCGTTGGCCGCCTCGATGCTCAGCTCATAGAGCTGCAGGAACTCCGCTGGGTCGGGGTTGCCGTCGTAGCAAGGAGGCAGATCCGGTTTGAACTTGCCCGGCCAGACGACGCCACTGAGCTCAGGAGTGAAGGAGCGGCATGCGGCCGTGGCCACCGGGGCCCGTCGTGGAGGCGGAGCTTGATCTTGGCGTCCGCGCGCTGCGGCAAGTGGCGCGTGGCCCTGCCGCGGCAGGCGATCCTGACGTGGCGGTGCTTGGAGCGGTGGAGCGTTTTCTTGCGGTCGGGGAACTTCTTGGTAGCTTCCTTCTTCCTGCGTGGGCGCCCGGTGCGGCGGGTCGTGCCGAGGGGCCGCGTGTCTTGGTGCCAGAGCGCCGTCTTGGTGCAGAGGTGGTTGAGGGCGAGGCAGCGAGAGGGTCGGTGCGGGGGACCCCTAGCCGCAATGATGAGCTCAGCGATGCGGTCCAACCAGTCCTCGTAGAGGTCGTCGACCGGACGGTATCGCAGGAGCTCGCGTGCCATGAGCAGCATGGCCTGCGCGTCCGTGGGAGCACGACGAGCGTGAGACGACGAGCCGGCTGGGGTCAGCGACGGAGTGGCAGTGCGGCCATCCCGCCGCATGGAGGGGTGCAGAGAGGACGCTTGCTGCTCGTTTCCCGCCGAACCGGTGGCGGCGGGTGATGGAGAACGATGGGGAGGCCTGCCGACAGGGGCTGTCTGAGCGACACGGGTGGCGAGAGCGGCCCGGCGCTCAGCACGGGCCCGGCGAGCGTCGGCCATGAACTTGGTGGAGTGGCGAAACGCGGATCGACGAGAGGAAAGCTTCAGCGCATCCCTACCTGGCGCGCCAAAGTGTTCGAACCTCAAGGGTTTTGCCGGAACCCGAAATCCGACATCTGGCGCATGTCGGATTTTGGGTTCTGGCAAAACCCTTGAGGTTCGAACACTGGGGTGCGCATGAAGATCTCTCCTCCACCTAGCTCACGCGCACCACGATCTCACGGCCTAGCTCGACGAACCCAAAGAACAAAGGGACACAAGATTTATACTGGTTCGGGCCACTATTGTGGTGTAATACCCTACTCCAGTGTGGTCTGGTGGATTGCCTCTTGGGCTGAGGATGAACAGTTACAAGGGAAGAACAGACTCGCGAGGAGAGGTGTTCTTGTGCTTTGTGAGCTGGTGAGGGTGAGGATGGTCTCAATGATCCGTCCTTGGTTTTGTCTCTTCTCTCTCTTCCTCTATGGTGGTGGCTAGTCCTATTTATAGAGGCATTCATCCTCTTCCCAAATATTGAGCGGGAAGGGATGCCACAACGGCCAGTTTGAAGGGGGGCAGCTAGTACAAGCTATATTGACTAAAGGTGCTCTTCGCCTGCCAAAGGCTCTAGTGGTTACGCCGTCTTGGGCTCCACGGTGACCTCCGTCCTGCCATCCTGCTGGTCTTAGTCTCGTTGCACCGATATGGAAACCTTTGCCTGATGCCTCTGGACTCCTCGCCTGCGCTTGCCTCTTTAGCACCAAAGAGGAAACGAGGACACTATGCTCACTGGCTCCCTCCTGGTCTTGGTCGTCATGTCTTACGTCATGGGAACCTTGCGAGGTTCCCCTTGCCTTGATCTCTCCGCCCCTCGCGAGCCAGCCTGGTGAGGCTGAGCCCGAGGAGGTCTTGCGTCGTCCGCCATGCGAGGCTTGGCCCCTCGCGAGGGTCTTGAGTGTTTGCTGGTGGAGATGGGTCATACGGGGCCGCTATTGGAGCCACGCAGTGGGCCGCAGGCAGGCAAGTCTGGGGACCCCCATTCCCAGAACGCCGACAGTAGCCCTCGGGCCCAAGGCACGCTCAGACTTGGCTTTGAGGCGAAGCCAAGGGGCAAGTGCGGAGCGCCGTAGGCCCCAACAGCCTGCAGCCTTGGCCGATGCATGGCGATTGATTGGACGTGGGTGTTTCTGCTTCCCCACGCTGCCTCAGCAACTGCCCCGCTTGATGAGTCCCTGCTGCATGCAAGGAAAAACCATCATTACCTGTGATCGTGGGGATCGCCGGTTGGCCTTCTCCTGCTATAAATGAGGAGGGGGGCGGAGCCCCCGTCGCCCATCTCTTCCTGCTCCGCTCGTTCCTTCTCCCCTGCTCTATTGCTAGTAGCGACTCCCATGGTGCCGATTTAAAGGTTCTAGGCCGCGGAGAAGGGAAAAACCCCCCGCGACGAGCCCAGGCCACTTCCACCAAAGAAGAGGCCGGCCCACCGCTGTGACGTAGTCGGGAGGCTGGAGGTGACAAGGCCTTGGTGCGACCAGCCACCTCCCGGGTATCCGCTGCCTCTGTACGCCCAAGCCGAGGGCTCTGGAGGAAGAGGCGGCGGGTGGCAGCGCCCACGCCGCAAACATGGCCGACGCGCCGTGGTAACACACGCCGTCGCCCCAGGAGCCCATGCAGCGGACTCCTCGCGCAAACTCGTGATGTGGGAGGCATTGCCTCCGCGCACCTGGATCCGCTTTCCGCAATTCTTCTCCGTCAAGATGCCGCCGAGGGGGCCCCTCGAGCTTTGGCTGCAGCACGCCGAGTGTGACGCCACGGCAACTGGAGCGGAGGTTGAAGTCGTTTCCCCGGGCAAGATCTTCATGACCCGCGGCTGGGGTGAGGTCGCCCGGGTTTGCCGTACGGAGGGCGCCCTCGCGATCCAATTCGAGTACGACGGCGCCTCCATGAGGTTCTTCAAGGTCTTCGACGCTGAAGGCCGTCGCTTGGAGTGCTGCCCCGGAGAGGGCCGCCTGAACGGTGCCGAGGCAGGAGCCGGGCCTGCCGCTTGACTCGCCAGCGGCTCATCCAGCAGCAATGGCGTCGCTTGGGAGTCCAGCGACTCTCCCGAGCCCTACGAGACTCCGGAGACGAGCGACGACAGCTACGTGCCCCCGACCTCTCGTGAAAGTGCAACAATCCCTGGGTGGTTTTGGTAATTCCTAACAACATATAGCTCATTGAGCTAATGCTATTTCAAGATAGATATTTCAGGAAAGCTCAATGATTGGCATGGCATGGATTAGAAAGTGGACCCTTCAAAATGCTAAGGACAAAAGATTGGCTCAAGCTCAAAGCACAAGACTCTACATTTTCTATTTTAGTGATCCAAGATCACATTGAGTCTATAGAAAAAGCCAATACTATTAAGAAGGGATGAGGTGTTGCTTAATGAGGTGCTTGCTCAAAATGCTTAGTGATATGCTCCAAAACCCTCCACTACTTTCTCATATCCACATATGTCCCCCACCAAATATCCAACTCGGCCCCACCGATTCTTTCTATCCGGCGCCACCGAGTTCAGTTGACATAGCCACTGCCAGAAACCCTAGTCTTTTCGGTCTCACCGATAGGGATCTCGGTCTCACCGAGATGGGATTGTAATCTCTCTGTTTCCCTTCGTAACATTTCGGTCAAACTGAGATGAGCGATCGGTCCCACCGAGATTGCAATGCAAACACTCTGTTTCCTTTTCGTAACGTTTCGGTCCAACCGAGATGAGCGAATCGGTCCCACCGAGTTTGCCTGACCAACTCTCTGTTTGACTATTACCAAAATCGGTCCCACCGAGTTTGTGTAATCGGTCTCACCGAGATTACGTTATGCCCTAACCCTAATGATATCGGTCCCACCGAGTTGACATGTCGGTCCCACCGAGAATCCTAACGTTCACATTTTGAACTAAATCGGTATGCCCGAGTTCTCTGAATCGGTCCCACCGAGTTTGGTGATTTGTGTGTAACGGTTAGATTTTGTGTGGAGGCTATATATACCCCTCCACCCACTCTTCATTCGTGGAGAGAGCCATCAGAACATGCCTACACTTCCAATACATATTTTCTGAGAGAGAACCACCTACACTTGTGTTGAGGTCAAGATATTCCATTCCAACCACATAAATCTTGATCTCTAGCCTTCCCCAAGTTGCTTTCCACTCAAATCTTCTTTCTACCAAATCCAATCCTATGAGAGAGAGTTGAGTGTTGGGGAGACTATCATTTGAAGCACAAGAGCAAGGAGTTCATCATCAACACACCATTTGTTACTTCTTGGAGAGTGGTGTCTCCTAGATTGGCTAGGTGTCACTTGGGAGCCTCCGACAAGATTGTGGAGTTGAACCAAGGAGTTTGTAAGGGCAAGGAGATCGCCTACTTCGTGAAGATCTACCCTAGTGAGGCAAGTCCTTCGTGGGCGACGGCCATGGTGGGATAGACAAGGTTGCTTCTTCGTGGACCCTTCGTGGGTGGAGCCCTCCGTGGACTCGCGCAACCGTTACCCTTCGTGGGTTGAAGTCTCCATCAACGTGGATGTACGATAGCACCACCTATCGGAACCACGGATAAAAAATCTCCGTGTCAACATTGCGTTTGCTCCCTCAAACTCCTCCCTTTACCTTCATATGCAATTGTTTTACATTCCGCTGCTATACTCTTAGAATTGCATGTGTAGGTTGATTGCTTGACTTGTGCTAAGTTGTTAAAATCTGCCAAGAACTAAAATTGGGAAAAGGCTAGATTTTTATTTGGTCAAGTAGTCTAATCACCCCCCCTCTAGACATACTTTCGATCCTACAAGTGGTATCAGAGCTTTGGTCTCCATTTGCTTTGATTTCCATAGCTTTTGGTGGTCATAGCCTTGGTTTCACAACCTAGGAGAGTATGGCGTCTAGCGAGGGAAATTACCACCGTAGAGGTCCTTACTTTGATGGTACAAATTTTGCTAGTTGGAAGCATAAGATGAAAATGCATATTCTTGGACATAACCCCGCCGTTTGGGCTATTGTGTGTATTGGCTTGCAAGGTGAATTCTTTGATGGGAGAGAACCAAACCGTGAAGCTACCGCGGAAGAGTTGAAGATGCTACAATACAATGCTCAAGCTTGTGATATTCTCTTCAATGGATTGTGCCCCGAAGAATTCAACAAAATCAGCCGTCTTGAGAATGCAAAGGAAATTTGGGATACTTTGATTGATATGCACGAAGGTACCGACTCCGTCAAGGAATCCAAATTGGATGTGCTTCAAAGTCAACTTGACAAGTTCAAAATGAAGGATGGTGAAGGTGTCGCCGAAATGTACTCTAGGCTTGCTCTCATCACAAATGAGATTGCCGGCTTGGGAAGTGAAGAGATGACCGACAAATTCATCATCAAGAAGATCCTAAGAGCCTTGGATGGAAAATATGATACCGTGTGCACATTGATCCAAATGATGCCCAATTACAAAGATCTCAAGCCAACGGAAGTCATTGGAAGAATTGTTGCTCATGAGATGTCACTCAAGGATAAGGAAGAGCTTCACAACAAGTCTAGTGGTGCTTACAAAGCCTCGTGTGATGCTCCCACATCATCAAGTGAGAAACAAACCTTCAATGAAGAATTGAGCCTAATGGTAAAGAACTTCAACAAGTTCTACAAGAGTAGAAGCAAAGAAAGAAGTTCCAAGTCAAGGTCCTACAATGACAAAAGATCTTCTAGTCGTGAGCGTAATTGCTACAATTGTGGAAGACCCGGACACTACTCCAATGAGTGTACGGCTCCCTACAAAAGAAGAGAAGATTCTCCCAAAAGAAGAAGTAGAAGAGAAGAATCACCACCAAGAGAAAGGAGGAGTAGAGATGATCGTTATGAACGAAGACCCTCTCGGAGAAGCAAGGACTCGGAAAGGAAGGATAAGTCATCAAGGAGCTACACAAAAAGAAGACATCAAGCTCATGTTGGTGAATGGGTATCCGGCTCCGACTCCGACAATCACTCCGAAAGAAGTTATCACTCCGACTCCGAATATACTCAAGATGAAGGTGTTGCCGGTCTAGCACTTGTGTCAACCAACTCCTACGACATATTTGACTCACCAAATGAAGGAATTGGAAGATGCTTCATGGCCAAAGGTCCAAAGGTAACACATCCCGAGTATGTTGATTTCAATAGTGATGAAGATGATTTGCTAGGTGATGATGATTTACTTGTTGACAACTCTAGTGATGAAAACTATGATGAAACGTCAATTAATCATGCTAATCAAGATAAAACGAATGATGATGATAAGAAGGAGATTGAGCGTCTAACTAAAGAACTAAACACTCTTAAGTTAGCTCATGAAACTACCTTGGAAAATCATCGAGAACTTTTAAAGACTCATGATAAGCTACGCTTTGAAAAGCTCAACCTTGAGCAAGAGCATGAGTTTTTAAAGGCAATCAATGATGATCTTCGCAAGAAAAGTTCTTCTTACATTGCCAAGCGTTTACTCTTGTCTACTTACATGCCACAAGTTAAATCTAGCAACAAGAACAAGAAAGATGCTTCATCTAGTAGTAACAACAATCATGCTAAATCCAATGTTGTTGCTTCTAGTAGTTCTCTTGATTCCACTAATGATTCTCTTAGCCAAGTTACACTTGAGCAAGAAAATAGCTTATTGAAGGGAATTATAGAGAAAGGTGTTTACAAGAGCCTTGCCGGAAGTAAGCAATTTGAGGAAATTGTACGCAAGCAAGGAAGACACCGGAAGAATCAAGGTGTTGGTTTTGAACGAAAGTTCAATGCCAATGGAGTTGAGTGGGAAGAAGATCAATACCCCAAGACGAAGTTTGTTCCTCAACAAGAGAAGTATGATCCTACTTCTTTCAAAGGGACACAAGCTCAAGATGATCTTCCACCACAAGACCACAAGCAAAAAGGCAAGGACAAGCTTCAAGAGGAAATTGATGCATTTGAAGAAGCACCCAAGGCCTTGGTCAAGTGGGTTCCCAAGACTACATCAAGTTCTACTTCATCAAGTACAACTACAACTCCGAGGATTCCCATCAAAATGGTGTGGATCCAGAAGAAGAAGAACTACAGAGTTCTTGAGGGTGACTCCGCCAACATATTTCACTCTTATCATTTTGGCGAGAACAAGTGCAAACAACTTCCATATCTTGCACTAGTTCAAGGAGTCACAAACCCTCTTGTTGGTAAGACAAGGGACAAGGTAACCCAATGCTTTCATGGACATCATCTTGTGTATGCATCACTCTATGTCTATGGATATCCTTGTTTGTTCCTTGTGGGACTAACCCGTGTAGGTATTGAAAGTGCAACTCACTCCAAAGGATTGCTCCAAATGATCTACATCAACATTGAGCATCTACATCTTCAACACCTACATGAAGTCATCATCGACAAAACCCAAGGTTAGTTCATCCCTCTAAGGGGGGATATCACATCTAGGGGGAGCTTTACTCTAATCAATTGAGTTAAAGCAACTCTAATGGTGTGAACACATCAATGCTTTATGTAAAAGTGGTAACCCCACTTGTGCTTAAACGATGAGTATGACCTATGATCAAATGTTCTCATTTGACTCCTAAGTCAATATACTCATATATAGATGACCTAGTCATCGCCAAATTGCTTGATAGATGCTAGAGTGTTTGTGCATGCTTTGTCACATATTTCATTTGCCATTTTATTGTGTGAGCATGTTGGTTGCATACTTTACTCATTCGAGGACATCCATTTGTAGTTTTGATTGTTTGGCTCTTTCTCTTTTGCCAAATGGATGGACAAGAATGCCTAAGAACTCCCTCTAGCTATCTATGCTTTTCTCATCTCAAACTCTATTCATGCTACATCACAAAGTTTGATCAAGTCAGATTCGAACCACTCTGTGTGAGGAGCACTCGGAGTTCCCGATTCGTGATAGACTTAAACCTCCAAAACCTCTTTATGCATCTCGGTCTGACCGATTCATCCTTTTCGGTCCTACCGAGTCACTAAGTTGATCTAGGGATTTCAATCTTGGTGCAACCGATTAGAACCTTTCGGTCACACCGAGTTGCAGTAACTGCTTGCAGTTTTGCATCTCGGTGCCACCGAGTCGTTCCACTCGGTCACACCGACAGGGTCAGGTTATATATACCGACGGGCCAAATTTTGGAAATTTTCCGAACCTTCTCGCCCGCGCATAACCTGCTTTGCCTCTTCGGGTCTCCGGATCGTCCTCTCGTCGCCAGCGACCTCCCGCCGCTGGTCTCCACCGCCGTCAACGGAAATCTTCACCGCCGTTGCCGCCGTAGCAAGTTCGTCGCCGAACTAGGGTACGAACTTGATCTTTGTGCTAATCCTTAACTCCGATTCTTAGCACATTGCTTTGCCATGATTCTTGCCACGATTGAAATCATCCTGTCCAGCGAAAACATCCCTTAGATTAGTTTTGATTTGAAAATTTAGGGTTAGGTCTCCGCCGAATTCATCTCGGACCGACCGAGTTGTAGAAATCGGTCTCACCGATTTTGGCTTAGGCCAGAGCACACGCGTTTTCGGTCTGACCGAAAATTGCAAATCGGTGTGACCGAGTTCGATTCTTTGTGAAACCCTAGCAGTCTCGGTACCACCGAACTGTGACTCGGTCTGACCGAGTTCACTAGTTTAGGTTCCAAAAGCTGCTCCGGTATCACCGAGTTTACAAATCGGTAGATCCGAAATGCTTTCTGTGAAGAACTAAAACTAAGTTTTTAAGTCATCCATTTTGCAAAACTCCTGTACTTTGTGATGCTCATCTACTCTACCTCATCTATAACCTATTCACAGGGTCTGCTGTCAGAGTATTTGCAGAGATGTCTGACCAGAGTGATAGTCAGAACAGGTCTGAGCAACAGGTGCAGATGAGTGAGGGTTCAGATCCCTCTAGCAGCTATGATGAAGGCAGCAGGAGCACACCAAGCAATTTGCCAAAGGCTGCTACCAGGACAAGGAAGAAGAGGAATTCTGACTCTGAAGATGAAGATTATGTGGCAGTTGAAGATGAAGCCACTTCAAAGAAGAAGGTGCTAAAGAAAGAGTATGGCACAGCTGCAACAAAGCCTGGTATGAAAACTAAGATGCCAGCAAGAAGACAGCCAATGTCAAAGCCAAGGAAGTTGCCACAGGGGAAACCATGAAGTTTACCATTGAATCAGATGATGGTGAAGCAGCAGGTGATGGTAAGAAGAAAAGGGCCAGAACCACTACTGCCAAAGTTCTTGGCAAGCCCTCAATGAGGAGAGATTCAGAAGAAGAGGAAGAGGAAGAGGATGCTGCACCAGCACCCAAAGCACAAAAGCTTATGGGAGATGCAATCAAATCAGGGGCTGCTCCATCTAAGCCCAAAACTGCTCCCAAGGCTGCTCCTCCAGCTCCAATGCCAAAACCCAAGAGGAGCACTAGGAATATCCCTGCTGAAGAAAAGAACAAGGCCCCAGTGCCTCAATCTGCTGAAGAAGAAGATGATGATTCTGTTGTGTTGAGGAAGTTGAAGCCCAAGATCCCTGACCACACTGATGCACACCCAGTTGCAGAGAACATGAAGATCAGGAAGGATGCAGGATTGAGACTATGGAGACAGTCTGATCCATATGCTAACAGGAGAAGAACTGTTGTGTACTATAGGTTTCACACTAAGGAACAGCAGGACTTCTATGAGACTGTTTTGCTTGACAAGAAGCCCATTGTTTGTGATATGAGATGGGTTGACTGGGAATTCATCAAGGAAAATGAGGATCACTTCCCTGGAGTGCTTGATAGCTTTAAGTCATGTGGAGTGGATACTTTTGTTGCCCAGAAGCTCACCAAATGGAATGATGAGCTCATCATGCAGTTTTACTCCACTGCCCACTTCTATCCAGATGGAAGGATTGTATGGATGTTTGAGGGTACTAGGTACCAATCTATAGTTGATGAATGGGCCAAGCTTATAAATGCTCCTAAGGAACATGAGGATGACATGGACATTTATGCAGAGAAGAAGAAAGACCACAACAGTATGGCTAACATGTACAAGGAGATCCCAGATGCTGCTTTGGATACACATAAGTTTGGATCAGTTCACTACCTGTTGTCTGGTCTGCCAACAATCAACTGGATCTTAAGGCACACACTACTACCCAAGTCAGGTGATCACAAGATGATCAGAGGACATGCTATAAACTTGCTGCACATATTTGATGTCCCACAGAAGTTCAAAGTCATGAGCCTGATTGTTGAAACAATCAAGAGGACTGCAGCTGATCAGAAGAGAAGTTGTGGGTATGCCCCACACATTCAGGAGCTAATCAACTCAAAGATGGGCAAAGGCAAGTACATCTTGGATAAGGAGCACCTGCCCATCTATCCTGAATTTGAAGATAACACTGTTGTGATGAATGAGAATGAACCATCTTCAGCTCAAGCACATGAAAAGAGAGAGAAGGCTAAGGCAGAGAAGGCTGCAAAGATGCCAACAGCAGAGGAGGCATCTCAGGTTTCTTGAAGAGCAAGCAAGACCAGCTTGGATATCTGATCCAATCCACCCTGAGGATTGAGAAGGGCTTGGCCACCCTGATCAAGAACCAGGAGAGTCTGGAGAGGATCATTGAGCAGAAATTCTATGACCTTGATGTCAAGGTGACAGAAATCCAAACTGCAGTTGAGCAACTTCAGGAGGAAGCAGAGGAGAAGAAGGGCAAGTCTACCACAGATGCTTTTGCCAGAGTGCCCAGAGGACAGCGATCTGCTGCAGTGCCAGTGACAGACACTAGAGCCGCAGCATCAGCACCAGCAGCTACAGCTCCAGTTCCACCTCCAGCAGCTACTCCACCAGCTCCAGCTACTTCATCAGAAGCCTTCGTCCTTGGAGTTCTCTCAACACCACCTCCCGAAGATCAAGCCTGAGAGTTGTTTTGCACTATGCATTTTCGAACTTTTTGGTAACTTGTTGCCAAAGGGGGAGAAAAATGTATAGATCATAGGCTTCGAGAGAGAGAGAGAGAGTGTTGGTTTTTATCTCTCTTTGCACTTATTTGGTTTGGTTTGAAACTTTATTGTGTGCTTGTGTGAGCTACTTGTGTGAGATACTTGTTTGATCATATGCTACCCTTAATGCTTGTTGGATGATATTATCTCTTATATCCTAGATGATCATTCATTTGTTTTGGTGATGAGTGCATGCTTTAACTTCTATCATTTTGAGCGCTCCACCAAGATGTATGTGACATGGAAGAGTAACCCATGATCCTAATCGATTGTGCATTTGCATTCAAAAGCAAATTTTAAATAATGCACAAATTTAGGGGGAGCTCTTGCTTATCACATACTTCTCAAAGTGACGATGTTTTTTATATACTTTTTATCATTTGTCGAAGCTTTGATCTATATGTTGTCATCAATTACCAAAAAGGGGGAGATTGAAAGTGCAACTATCCCTGGGTGGTTTTGGTAATTCCTAACAACATATAGCTCATTGAGCTAATGCTATTTCAAGATAGATATTTCAGGAAAGCTCAATGATTGGCATGGCATGGATTAGAAAGTGGACCCTTCAAAATGCTAAGGACAAAAGATTGGCTCAAGCTCAAAGCACAAGACTCTATGTTTTCTATTTTAGTGATCCAAGATCACATTGAGTCTATAGGAAAATCCAATACTATTAAGAAGGGATGAGGTGTTGTTTAATGAGGTGCTTGCTCAAAATGCTTAGTGATATGCTCCAAAACCCTCCACTACTTTCTCATATCCACATATGTCCCCCACCAAATATCCAACTCGGCCCCACCGATTCTTTCTATCCGGCGCCACCGGGTTCAGTTGACATAGCCACTGCCAGAAACCCTAGTCTTTTCCGTCTCACCGATAGGGATCTCGATCTCACCGAGATGGGATTGTAATCTCTCTGTTTCCCTTCGTAACATTTCGGTCAAACCGAGATGAGCGATCGGTCCCACCGAGATTGCAATGCAAACACTCTGTTTCCTTGTCGTAACGTTTCGGTCCAACTGAGATGAGCGAATCGATCCCACCGAGTTTGCCTGACCAACTCTCTGTTTGACTATTACCAAAATCGGTCCCACTGAGTTTGTGTAATCGGTCTCATCGAGATTATGTTATGCCCTAACCCTAATGATATCGGTCCCACCGAGTTGACATGTCGGTCCCACCGAAACACCTAACGGTCATATTATGAACCCAATCGGTCTGACCGAGTTCTCTGAATCGGTCTGACCGAGTTCTCTGAATCGGTCTGACCGAGTTCTCTGAATCGGTCCCACCGAGTTTGGTGATTTGTGTGTAATGGTTAGATTTTGTGTGGAGGCTATATATACCCCTCCACCCACTCTTCATTCGTGGAGAGAGCCATCAGAACATGCCTACACTTCCAATACATATTTTCTGAGAGAGAACCACCTACACTTGTGTTGAGGTCAAGATATTCCATTCCAACCACATAAATCTTGATCTCTAGCCTTCCCCAAGTTGCTTTCCACTCAAATCTTCTTTCTACCAAATCCAATCCTATGAGAGAGAGTTGAGTGTTGGGGAGACTATCATTTGAAGCACAAGAGCAAGGAGTTCATCATCAACACACCATTTGTTACTTCTTGGAGAGTGGTGTCTCCTAGATTGGCTAGGTGTCACTTGGGAGCCTCCGACAAGATTGTGGAGTTGAACCAAGGAGTTTGTAAGGGCAAGGAGATCGCCTACTTCGTGAAGATCTACCCTAGTGAGGCAAGTCCTTCGTGGGCGACGGCCATGGTGGGATAGACAAGGTTGCTTCTTCGTGGACCCTTCGTGGGTGGAGCCCTCCGTGGACTCGCGCAACCGTTACCCTTTGTGGGTTGAAGTCTCCATCAACGTGGATGTACGATAGCACCACCTATCGGAACCACGGATAAAAAATCTCTGTGTCAACATTGCGTTTGCTCCCTCAAACTCCTCCCTTTACCTTCATATGCAATTGTTTTACATTCCCCTGCTATACTCTTAGAATTACATGTGTAGGTTGATTGCTTGACTTGTGCTAAGTTGCTAAAATCTGCCAAGAACTAAAATTGGGAAAAGGCTAGATTTTTATTTGGTCAAGTAGTCTAATCACCCACCCTCTAGACATACTTTCGATCCTACATCCCGTCGTGCCCGGAGCAAGGACACAGCGTCCAGCCGCCGCCGTCGCTGATCTGGATGGGGTTGGCGCCGGCCTCCCGCTGCCCACTGTTGATGACGGCCTCGGCTGCGTCGGCGCTTGCAGATAGGGCTCCTAAAAACTTCCTTCTTTTGTTCCCTGCGAGGAAACGAGATGGACCCCGAGGGGCGTGTAAAGGGCCCGTAATGTCTTTCGTATCAACGCATTATAATCTTATATTCAGTGAGGTGGTCGCGTGTCCCGCTTTAGCTAGTCGTTCCTTTGCGTCCCTTGCGGTAGCTTGATCTCTACACTGACAGGCCCGAATCCCCAGGCAGGCTGCAGCCGTCGCTGGTATGCCAGGTCGCGATGCCGTGGTCCAGGCCAGGAGGTGAGCGGCCCGAGGTCCGGTAAGAGCTCCCGAGGCGCGATGCTCGGGGGGTCCCCTTTAGAGCTCAAGCAGCTACCCAAAGGCCAAAGGGGGGCAAGGTCGCTCAAGCGGGAACGCGTTGGTGAAGGTGGTGGAGTCGCGCATCTCGCTTCGGCTTGGCTCCCCCTCCTTTTCACCCTCATGGTCTCTTGGCGCTCTACGCCGGCAGGTCCCAGTCCCCAGGCAGGCGTCAGCCGTTGCTGGTATGCCAGGTCGCGATGCCGTGGTCAAGGCCAGAAGGTGAGCGGCCCGAGGTCCGGTGAGAGCTCCTGAGACGCGATGCTCAGGTGGTCCCCCTTAGCGTGCAAGCAGCTTCCCGAGGCTGAAAGGAGAACGGCATAGCCGACGCGAGGCGACGAAGGTCGAGGGTTCCAGACCGCGGTGCCTCTCTGGCGCACATATATGACTTATCTTAGCGAGCTTGTGGCTTCCTCTGCACGGCTCCTTGTCGATACATCTGTAGCGTGGTGGTGCTACCAGGTCCGGCCCGTGTTAGATCCTTCCTTCTCCGAAGCCCTCCTGAGTGCTCTGCGTTCTCGGGTCCCGGCCCTCGAGCGAGCTCAGCCACCGCTGGTATGCCAGGTCGCGATGCCATGGTCAAGGCCACGGGGTTAGGGCTGGAGAGCCAGTAAGAGCTCCTAAGGCGCGATGCTCAGGAATCCCCCCTTTCACGCGCAAGCGAATTGCACAAGTGAAGGGACTAACTAACAGGGTCGCCCGCGGCTAGTGCTCTGGGGTTTCCTGCAAGTTAACTGAAGAGGAACACAACCTGTGACCGGGCCGGCTACCCGGGGGTAGATCGCCTCGAGCAGAGGCAGAGGCACTTCGGATGTAGTGAGGTGACGTGTGCAGAGCGGGCCGCAAGCCAGAGCTCGATCTCTCAGATTTATCAACGTTGCTGGGACGGACCCGAGCACAAGCGTCGTGCCGAAGGGCGGAGTTCCCGTCACGAAGCAGACAAAAGGTGGGTTAGCAGCGCGAGACGCTGTGAGATGTAAGTTAGACAAGTGGTAGTCACAAATAACTCATTAGAGGAAGCAGGCTAGCTTAGATAGATGCGCGAATGATGCGTGCCACTGGGTCGGACCCGAGGGGCTTGGGGATGATGCGTGCCACTGGGTCGGACCCGAGCGGCTTGGGGATGATGCAGCCCGAGGGGCGCCCCCAACAGAGTAAGCTAAAGACATAAAAAGGGATACACTCTGCAGGGATGGACCCACATGGCCTGGGAATGATGCGGCCCAGAGGGCGCTCCCAGCTAAATAAACTTCGAAAATGTCACCTGGTTCCGTTGTCGAAGGGGTGTTGGGGTGGCTGAAGACACGTGGCGATGGGGTTGCTCCTCACGAGCCACCGTCTCCATCTCCTCCAGGATTGCGTGATGACTGGCCTCCTGAGCCGCCAGGACGCTCCGCGGGTTGCGCTGATAAGCGGCCACCATGCTCGGCAGGCTGAATGGCATGCGAACATAGCTGTGAGGTGGGCCCTCGCCACGTCCCATGCGCAAAGGCCAGAAGAGCTCCTGAGAAGGGCTTGGTCGGTTGCAGCTGATCATAGGGCACTTGAAGGCGATCGAACATGTCAACGGACTGGACGTTAAGCCCCGCACCACCATCAATGAGGGTCTTGGTAACAGCTACGCTGTAGATGGTGGGCGTGCAAAGCATCGGGAGCACGCCCGAGCTGACAGTGGTGACTGGGTGATCCCCCGAGTCGAAAGTCAGGTCGGCCTGGGGCACCGCCCAACCCGGGGGAGCCCCCTGCCGCATGGAGGCGGCGCCGATCTGGCGAAATAATGGCTTGGTGTGACGGTCCGAGGGCGGCGCCTGCGAGCCTTCGAGGAGAGCCATGACGATGGGGGGTGCGGGTCCCCCGAAGCACGCGATGAAGAGGTCGCACAGCTCCCCCTAGGAGGCCACAAAAGATCCCGGCAGATGGAGGAGCTATGCGCGCGGCACACCAGTGACCCAGTGTTCGAACCTCAAGCTTGACCGGGCGCCGTCCGTGGCTCTACTGCGCACAAAGATCTCTCCTCCCCCTACCTGGCGCGCCGAATGTTGGATTTTGGGTTCCGGCAAAACCCTTGAGGTTTGAACACTGGGGTGCACACGAAGATCTCTCCTCCCCCTACCTGGCGCGCCAAATGTCGGATTTCGGGTTCCGGCAAAACCCTTGAGATTCGAAGACTGTGGTGCGCATGAAGATCTCTCCTCCCCCTAGCTCGCGCGCACCACGATCTCACGGCCTAGCTCGACGAACCCAAAGAACAAAGGGACACATGATTTATACTGGTTCGGGCCACCGTTGTGGTGTAATACCCTACTCCAGTGTGGTGTGGTGGATTGCCTCTTGGGCTAAGGATGAACAGTTACGAGGGAAGAACAGCCTCGCGAGGAGAGGTGTTCTTGTGCTTGGTGAGCTGGTGTGGGTGAGGATGGTCTCAATGATCCCTCCCAAATTAGTTGCCTCCTACGGTGGTGGCTAGTCCTATTTATAGAGGCCTTGGTCCTCTTCCCAAATATTGAGCGGGAAGGGATGCCACAACGGCCAGTTTGAAGGGGGACAGCTTGTACAAACTATCCTGACTAAAGGTGGTCTTCGCCTGCCAAAGGCTCCGGTGGTGACGCCGTCTTAGGCTCCACGGTGACCTCCATCCTGCCGTCCTGCTGGTCTTGGTCTCTTTGCACCGATATGGAAACCTTTGCATGATGCCTCGGGACTCCTCGCCTGCGCTTGCCTCTTTAGCACCAAAGAGGAAACGAGGACACTGTGTGCCCTGGCGCCCGCCTGGCCTTAGTCGTCATGGCTTACGTCATAGGAACCTCGCGAGGTTCCCCTTGCCTTGATCTCTCTGCCCCTCACGAGCCAACCTAGTGAGGCTGCCCCCGAGGAGGTCTTGCGTCGTCCGCCTCGCGAGGCTTGGCCCCTCGCGAGGGTCTTGAGTGTTTGCTGGTGGAGATGGGCCTTACGGGGCCGCTAGTGGAGCCACGCCATGGGCCGCAGGCAGGCAAGTCTGGGGACCCCCGTTCCTAGAATGCCGACAGCTGCCTCTGCAACGGGGATTGCAAAAGCATGGACGCAGTCTCCAAGATCCTTTCATCGCACCCTGGGCCAGCCAAGCGCCTTGACATTCTCATGTTCAGTAACAACTGCAAGGTCCAAGCCAAGTTCGAGAAGTGGTTCTTATCCCCCGTCCTAGATCAGCTCGAGGAGTTCAGCTTTGAAGCTGGACGATGTCGCTATCTTCCGCCGTCCACGCTCCGCCTCACGCCAATGTTGCACCGCGCCAGCTTCAGCTCCTGCTATCTTCCCTAGATTAATGTCGCACCCACCCTTCTTCTCCCTCAACTCAAGCAGCTCGAACTCTTCGACGTTGGCATCTTGAAGAAGGCTATGGAGCACCTGCTTCGCAGCTGTACTGCACTTGAGTACCTTTGTCTTCAGCAAATCCACGGGTTCATTAGGCTATCGCCTCGACGAATCTCCGATGGATTTATGTGTCTTGCTGGCCCCGCAACAAGACATTAATTGGGAAGAGATCACTCCAGCTGTTCCACGTTATGGTCATTGAGAATGCACCTTTCCTTGAGAGATTGCTTGTATCTGATCTAGAAGGTCCAACAAAAATCAGGGTCATTGACGCGCCGAAATTGACAGCATTGGTGTACTTGTCTGCCAAATTCTCTGAACTCTTTATTGGATTCATAATCATTCAGGTACAACACTCATCTTCTTCTCCGACTTCTTGAAATTCACATTTCTAAATTTCTTCTTGATGTATTTATGACTGTCATCCAGAAAATGATTCCCACAAGCTTGCAGTCTATGCGCACAGTGAAGATCTTGGCAATAAAATCTATCGGCCCCAATCTGGATCAAGTTGTTGGATTACTTACATGCTTTCCGTGCATAGAGAAGCTACTCATCGAGGTGAAACTTCTTTCCTATTAGTAAACGGTAATCACAACGTAGCTCAATTTTTTTTTCTAATTTTCCCAAATTACGATGACAAGTGCAGTGTTCAAAACTGCATCTACGCACTGCACCGAAAGAAATGTTTTTAGTATTTTTTTTCTCACGTGATCACCTGTATCGTTTTTTGTTGTACTACTATAGTAGCCTAGGCTAGTCATAGTGGCAAGTAACTTATACTAGTAACTCTATGGTTACCCTAAGAGCAAGTGCTACCTCCGTCCTGGTTTACTCTTCCTATTTTGTAGTATCAAAATTTGACCATAGATTTAACTGACAAAATGTTAATGTATGTCACTAAAAATTATATTGTTGGATTCATATTTGAACAAAATTTCAAATGGTATAATTTTTGGTGACATCCATTAGCATTTTCTTAGGTAAATCTATGGTCAAAATTTTACACTAAATACGAGGTAGTACAAAAGTGGTCTGTAACGGCCCTCCACTATGTAGGCCAAAACACGTGGCAAATTCACTTGTGATGCATTTGGCATCGATGCCCCTCCATTGCTCACCTGGTGCCCCAATCTGGATTACCTACTTTGCTCCGGTGCCAAATTAACTCACTCAATGAAAGAACACTTGCGTGGGAGAGGGAGAGGACTGAGGCAATAAAAAAAACACTTGTTTGGGAGAGTGAGAGGCTGGTGTAGTTGGTTTGACTGATTTTTTTATACATGTGGGTCTGTGTGCACAGTGGTGTCAACTCTCTCACATCGCTAGAGCGGTGCCAAAATCTTTTGATTTGACATCGGTGCGTATTATGTGGCATACTTTTGAGAAATATGGCATCGGCCAGGTGGAAGGCAACAAATGCCCAAGCTCTTCACGTGCTCCTAGGAAAATGAGAGGACAGAGAGAGAGAGTGAAAAAATATCACTAGCCAGCCAACCCTATCATATGAGCGAATGATATTGGTACCTCTTGATGACACGGCAATCTTATACAGCCAGATGCTCTAATATGTTCTCTTCTTTTGCAGATAAAAAAGACCTGAAAGTGAAAAATGTGCTGCACTATAACAATCTCATCGAATGCCTTGATCTCCATCTTACATAAATTGATTTGATCGACTACCGAGGCAGCACATTTGAGATTAAATTGGCCAGGTTCTTTGTTCTGGAGGCAAGTGTGCTCAAGGTAATGAGGTTTGGCATTCTCTGGCGCAACAATGGATGTTGTGCTGATCACGGCAAGTGTCTAAGCCTAAATGGCAAAGTCTCTGCAGAAGTGAATTTGTTTTTGCCCATTAGTGACTTGTCAGGGCGGTGGATTTTAGTTTGCACGATAACGCTGCATCCACCTAAAGTAACGAAAGTTCTTACATAAACTTCCTAGTAATTCCCTCTTCGTAGGTGCAGCATTACTCCTAACATTTGTAATATCAGTTTGAAACTTGTAATATTGCCGTGTCCTATTCCTGCATTTTCAAAATCCTGCGAATCAAAGAGCTCCTGAGTTGGTGATGATGGTGTGCCTGCCATCTTTCACCAATAGCCGTCGGATCTAGATCTGAGGCATACAAACCAAACTTCTGCAGTTTTGCAAAAAGATGCCTGCACTTGTTCCCTATTTACAAACAACTCCTTGTCTCTCACAGTCAGCCTTATCTCCTCCCAACCACATCTAGAAGGCCATGGAAAAATCTGGCGCGATGGCCGCTGCAGGCCACCCCCAATCTTGGTGTTACGTGCAATGCACGGGCATCTAAACACGGCCAGTTGTAAGCAGGCTAGCTCTACAGCCATGATGATAGTGACTGCAGACGGGGAGGCTGACTTTGGTATGCCAAACATAGCGCCTACACTCAGGTGTCATCTTCGGCGCAGGGTCTTGTCACTTCACTGTGAGGAGCAGCACGTAATAATTTGACCAACGGGCAGTACAGTACTACTACATTGGTAGTACTATTAGTAGTAGTAGCACCACCGTCTGGATTTAGTAGTACTACCACGTCCCTCTGGATTTAGTATTTGACTAGCAATATCTAGTAATGCATGTCACAAAAAATACACTACTCCCTCTGTAAATAAATACATGGTGTATTGTTTTATTCGTTTTGAACGTAGTTCCCGATGATATTATACACTCTCCCTTCCGGTAGATGGCTCAAATCTGAAGTCTCATCAATCAGACTACTATTGTACTCACCGAGTGCTCAGCTTGGTAACCTATCAACAAAAAATTGCAATCAAAGACTACTATTGTACTCCCTCCGTACTAGTGCATTAGTCACGTTAAGAAAACGAAATACTGCCTCCTTTCTGGTTTATAAGGCTTATCTCAAATTTTTGTCCAATTTAGAGGGCTCATCTCCATCTCATTTTTAGTTTCCAATGCGCATTAAATATTTGCATGCAAGAATTAAAAAGGAACACACCAATGCATGTAATGTTCCTACTCATCTAGTGGTCAAGCATGCATGCACTGTAATTAATCCAAATTAATGCATGAGTTTAATTAGGGTAGTTTTGTAAAATATGAGATACATTCCTCCAATCACAAAATGCCTTGGTTGATGAGATTTGCGATTTGAGCCTTATAAACCGGAACGGAGGGAGCAATCCCAAAACATTTAGGTGCGGTGCATTAACTACCCACCTCGTTCCCTGTTTTTTGCCATGAAAAAAGAAATCACCCAATAGGAGACGTGGATTACGTATGCATTCAATGACTTGAGACTACTTCGCGCAAAATTTTTGGTTACATGCATTAACATCTTATTAGTTAAATCAAAGGTCAAAATTTGGTGCAAAATGCAAAGGGGACCAATAAACCAGTAGACATCAAAGTTCTCTCGTTTGGCCCCAACTAGAGGTCCAGTGAGATGACTATACTGCACCAGCACAGAGGGGGACGCAGCTTCATTGACTTACTGCACCTGCCTTTGGGTGTATGATAGGTGGGCCCAACAGGTGGCTGGCCCACCTGTCATACAGCCAAAGGCAGGTGCAGTTAAGGCACCAGAGCTCAGTCACACAGAGGAAGGGCCGAGGAGTAGATGGCCAATACACACGTGAATGCAACACAGTCTGCAGTTCTCATATAAAGGCTCCACGCCAGTCCAATCTACGAAATCCTACGCACCTACGCACCCTAACCAAGGGCAAGAGTGACCACTCCAACCGCAAGATCAGTTGACTAGAAGGTAGACCCATGGAGGCGATGAGCGCAAGCATCAGCCGGCTGTGCCAGATGGTCCATGACGCCGGCCTGCGGCCCGGCACCGAGGAACGTCTCCAGGTCGTGCTTGAGGCCGCCAGGGCAAGAGGCCGCTTGGACGACAACTTCGTCTCCTTATTCGACAAGGTCCTCATCGGCTTCCTCGACCAGTTCACCGTTTTCAAGAAGCTCGCGGACGACCTTGACGTACGCCTCCAGCCCACGCGCCCAGGCTCTGCGATGCCTGCCACCCTCAACGGCCTCTATGGTGACAACCTCTTTGACGCACTGGTGGCCCTGCGACTGCCCGCCGTCGCGCCGGAGAATGTCCACCTCGAGGTCGCGCTCTCTGCGCAGCGCCTGGCGCAGCAAGACACCATCGACATAATCACCCACGTCTACGCGCAAATCATCCACAAGGGCTACTACGTGCAAGAGGAGGACGATAGGTCACTGGCCTTCTTGGACCGCAGGGCATCCTTGGACGGCATTGTTCAGAAGCACGCTGAGCTCGCCGCCAACGCTGCTGCTCCTCATACGTCGGTTGGTGACCCAGCGCACTAGGGCATGACGATGTCATTGATGGATCCATATGTATCTTTATCTTTCCATCAAATCCATGTAGTAGTATATGGTACTAATAGTAATTATCTTACCTTTCACATCAACTTCATAATTTTCATACGTACTCCATGCATGAACCGCACCAGAACCAAACTTCTCATTACTCTAGGAAAAATCATTATTTCTATCTATTGGTCGCGCCATGGAGCAGAACCAAATTTTACAAGTTACAAGTTCAAAAGGAAAAGCCTGCCATGTTCGCGTCGCACCCCCACACGGTTGGTCCAGCACGCCGCTCAAGGGGGAATGTGTGTTGTGTTGCATTTTCACTTACAAGTGGGACCGCAGTTGAGCAAACCGACTATCGGCAAACCCCCACCCTGCCCACCGCGCGATGGCTGAGAAAACAGGAGGGAGAAGAGATGGTTGTAGCACGGACTCCAAGAAAATTGGTGTCAGATGGAACTCGTGTGGGTGGCATGTGTCGTACTGCTCGATGTGAATGCTAGTTATGGCCCATGCCACCCCACTATATCGAGCCTATATCATGGTGATGGTTTCGTAGAACAAATTTCCTGGAGTCGGTGCTCATCCCTCTCTCTCTCTATCTATCTCTCTCTCTCTCTCTCTTCTCAGCCAGCCAGCAGACGCACGGAGCCCATCGTGTGTTTGCTCACATACGGTCCCACATGTCAGTGAAAACGCAAGAGGACCCACTGAACCTGCACATCTTTCACCTCAACATGTTGGTGATGAAAAACAAATCCAATAAAGATTTTCGGTGGCCGCTTTTGGAGTTACTCAAGAGTAAGATTCTATTTACAGTTTAACCCAAGATGCACATCACGTGGCTTCAACTAGCACTCCATTTTCTTGCATGACACGACTTGGATGCTGGATGTCCCACGTGTCGGCAAAAGGAGGAAGAACTCGACCAAATCTTCTCCACATTTAGACCGGAGGAGTAGGAAACACGGCAAGCCCTGTGCCTACATCATACTACGTACAAGCCCACCTCACGCAGTCACGCTATCACCATATTTCTCGGCCTCCGTGCGACACCTAGCTCTAGTTGATCTAACTAGAACTAACTATTGTGCTAGCATACTCCAATATTAGGTTGGCTCTATGTGATGTGGCAACTTCATATAACCAGATGCTGGCTATAATACTACGGTACTCACACTCCAAGAAGTGAGTCGAAAACCATTCTTAAATTGAGTTTATGACATGCATATGCAAATGTACCATTCATTACATACAACAAGTCATCAACACACAACGACAACGAGTATACATGTTGGATTATAGATTAGTTCCAACAAAACATTCTAGTAAATACTAAAGTTTTCATCACACAACAAATAACAATCAATGAAATGAACTTTAGCTCAACCAATCCTCGGCGTTGGAAACTCTTGCTTTGAACCATAGGTAAGCCACGCCGCTAGGGAAACGTGTGATGTCTTGCATCTTCACTTAGGCCAACTCCAGCGCGTGCAGCTCGGACGCGCGCTCGCCCAGCCCCCTTTCCCTCGACGCCCCCATGCTACCCAACAACGGCTACCTGTTTTGCACACCCGGCAGCCGGATTTTGAGCGGATCCGGTCGGGCTTGAGCTCGCACGGCTGTGGGAGGCCGTGCCGTGCCATGGACTGGCCGGGCACCGGGCCGGAAGGCCCCGGCAATGCCGCAAGGCCACATGCAGGTACTGACTCCTCCTCTAGCCGCTTGGATCTACACCATCGGCGGTCCACCGGCAGATACATGAATGGCGGTCGGCCGGGCTTGGTGCTGGCCCAAAAGCTCATCGGCGCACCGTTGCCACTCATTACGTGCGACGACTGCCCAAAGAAGGTCTTGCGCCGCGTGTACAACGCCGGAACATCCCGGATGGGTGTTCATCAAGTGCTCAACCGATGGGGTATGTGCTACTTTAGCTTTGGTTGTGCTCTCGGATTTGACTAGTTGTGCTAACTTAAAATTTTATTGTGTAGAATGGATGCAAGTTTTGGTATTGGGAAGAAGAGTACATCGATATATTGATGGAGCGCAATTTAGTAGATGTCCGTGCACTTTTAGCTAGCATAGAGGCTAGAGATGAGACTAGTGCACTTGTTGATAGAATAGAGGCTAGACATGAGACTAGATGCGAGGAAGCAACGTCTAATTCTTTACACTCGAAGAAGAAAGAAGCACGCGAGATCGAGCCTCTACAGATAACAATGAATGCATCAAGAAGGCACTAATCCAACTTACAGAGCAGTTATGGAAGTTGGATATCTTCTAAAATGTATTCTTGTGGTTCTTTTTTTCTTTGGTCTTGCTTTTCTAGTCAAAATTTGGTGATGTATTTCCATGTACCAAAAATCAATGATGAAAAAAAGATATGTGTTTGCAAAGAAAAATGTACGCGGCCGGGATGCGTCCGCGCGTTGGGAGCACGGCCACCGCATCCGAGAAATGGCCCGGACACAACCCCATTGCCCGACCCAACCAGACAGAATCTAGGCAAAACGAACGTCTGTTTGAGGTCGTGCGCTAGAGTTGGCCTTACAAGTGGGACCGCAGTTGAGGAAACAGACTATAGGCAAACCCCCACCTCGCTCGCCGCGAGATGGCTGAGTTAGAGAAACGAGGAGGTTGAAGAGATAGTTGTAGCACGGACTCCAAGAAATATGGTGTCAGATGGAAGTCGTGCTGGTGGCGTGTGCCTTACTCCTGGACTTAATGCTTGTTCTGGCCCATGCCACACTACTATATATCGAGGATTCAAGCTGCTGGTTATGTTCAACGAACACATTAACATATGGCCGACCTCACATTGTGGCCAAATTTCCTGGAGTCTGTGCTAGGTTAAAAAGTGTTCTTTGTGAGGGTGGATGGCGGTCTCAAGTTTAAAACTTGTTGTATTACGTATACGTAGACGGAGAGATAGTGCAGCAGTTTTGAAAGTTTGAACCCCAAACATTAGAATGCAATTTCTACTGGACTCATCCGAGGACCTAGGATGATGGGATTCACATCTACAGTAAAAATACCCGCCCGACGCATGAAGCATGTGAAACTAGTACAAATAGTGGTACTATTGTTGGTTGGACTCATCCGATAACCTGTTGCAATGCACGTACAATTATGTATTCGGAAAAAAATTGCCTCATCGCAGCACCCACTCTGAGAAGCGACTCGAAAGCCATTCATAAATTTAGTAAGTTTATCACAGGCATATCATGTAGCATTACATACAACAGGTCATCAACCCACAACAACAACGAGGATACATTATAAATACTAAAGTTTTCATCACACAACAAATAACAAGCAATGAAATGAACTTCAGCTCAACCAATCCTCGACATTGGAAACGCTTGCTTTGAACCATAAGTGATTCTCTGGGAAGGGCCGGCTATTGTCAATCTCGAGACCAACGCGGGATTGATCATCTAGGCTGACGCGGCCTATATCAGGACGCATATTGTGATAGCCACGGTAGGGAACCATAGCAATGTCCGAGGTATAGATACAGTTGCTTCTCATAAATGGTAGTAATGTTGTGTCAACAGCAGCTTGATCGCCTTTCACCATCATTGGATAGTTTTATCCAAGGAAGGGCGAGTTTCCTCCAAGACTATCCATACTAAACTAGGGAGAAGGTGTTGGCGCTAGCACACTAGTATCCATCCCGAATACCCTGCAATGGGTGTTGGAATAGGTCCGGAGAGTGCGACCATGCGAGACAACACCTGCTTCCTTAGTAAAATTAGCAGTGCCCTGTATACAGAGAAGAAGAGGTGATCCATCGGAATAAGTTGCCAGGCACCACTGAGTATATGGGTCCTGCTCGTCCTCATGCTCGTGATCATCACCATCGTCATCTCCCCTTGGTTATAAATTTTTTCAAGTATAGGTGGTGGAATGTTCACAGGACCTTAGAAACACAAGAAGGTTTATTAGTAAAGGGAAACTAGCTAACCTGCATGCATGTGGATGAAACAATTATATTTACGATGGAAGACAAACGTACCGAAAGCATCAGGATTCCATGGAAAAACAGTGCCATGAGTGGTGGCAGCAAACACAAGACGCTTGTATTGAATTGCATCACAGTACTCATGAGTGTACAAAAATTAATTTTTGAGCAATATCCATCGAGGCGTGGAACTAAGGACGGCAACAAGCTTGTCGAAGATAGAAACAACTTCATAGTTCGTGTAATCCCAATAGCGGTTGGGAACTCGACAAATTGCTATCTTCTGTAGATGACAGTCACCATGATTGTATTTGAACGTACGTAGATCATCTGTGTGCTCAACCTTAGGGCACTCTGAGATTATTGGAAGTGGAACCCGGTGACGAGTGTACACATTCAAAAGTTCTCACTCGCATTTGTACCCAATTTAAACAACCCAATCTCCATTTGCGCCTGCCCAGGCCTTACCCTTAAGCGATGGCATCTTAACATCATATGTATCATTATCAAGCGGCATCAACTTGCACAAGGCGAGGCTTTTGTCGTCCGCGCGCCAGCGAGCAGGGTCATGGCGAAGAAGATAGGGGAGATCAAACCGCTCCTGGACCCTTGGATTCTTTGTAATGATGTTATTACTTGAGTCGAGATTGGTCTTGAACGAACCTGCCATGCTAGCCGAGGTGATGACGTCGCACCGATCATTGAGTTCCTCCACCACGTCATCTTTCAGATCGAGGCAAGAATAACGGGGTCGTTGCTACCTCTTGAGCACTGCATTGGTTTTCCCTTGAAGAGGAAAGGGTGATGCAGCAAAGTAGTGTAAGTATTTCCCTCAGTTTTTGAGAACCAAGGTATCAATCCAGTAGGAGGCTACGCGCGGGTCCCCCGTACCTACACAAAACAAATAAATCATCGCAACCAACACGATAAGGGGTTGTCAATCCCGTCACTTACGAGAGTGAGATCTGATAGATATGATAGGATAATATTTTTGGTATTTTTATGATAAGATGCAAAGTAAAATAAAAGCAAAGTAAAAAGCAAAGGAAATAAATAAGTGTTGGAAGATTAATATGATGAAGATAGACCCGGGAGCCATAGGTTTCACTAGTGGCTTCTCTCAAGAGCATAAGTATTTTACGGTGGGTGAACAAATTACTGTTGAGCAATTGACAAAATTGAGCATAGTTATGAGAATATCTAGGTATTATCATGTATATAGGCATCACGTCCAAGACAAGTAGACCGACTCCTGCCTGCATCTACTACTGTTACTCCACTCATCGACCGCTATCCAGCATGCATCTAGAGTATTAAGTTCATGAAAACAGAGTAACGCCTTAAGCAAGATAACATGATGTAGAGGGATAAATTCATGCAATATGATAAAAAACCATCTTGTTATCCCCGATGGCAACAATACAATACGTGCCTTGCTGCCCCTACTGTCACTGGGAAAGGACACCGCAAGATTGAACCCAAAGCTAAGCACTTCTCCCATTGCAAGAAAGATCAATCTAGTAGGCCAAACCAAACTGATAATTCGAAGAGACTTGCAAAGATAACCAATCATACATAAAAGAATTCCGGGAAGATTCAAATATTGTTCATAGATAAACTTGATCATAAACCCACAATTCATCGGTCTCAACAAACACACCACAAAAAGAAGATTACATCGAATAGATCTCCACGAGAGAGGGGGAGAACATTGTATTGAGATCCAAAAAGAGAGAAGAAGTCATCTAACTACTAACTATGGACCTGAAGGTCTGAAGTAAACTACTCACACTTCATCGGAGAGGCTATGGTGTTGATGTAGAAGCCCTCCGTGATGGATGCCCCCTCCGGCGAAGCTCCGGAACAGGCCCCAAGATGGGATCTTGTGGGTACAGAAGGTTGCGGCGGTGGAATTAGGTTTTTGGCTCCTCATCTGATCGTTTGGGGGTACATAGGTATATATAGGAGGAAGGAGTACGTCGGTGGAGCAACAGGGGGCCCAAGAGGGTGGAGGGCGCGCCCTGGGGGGTAGGCGCGCCCCCCTACCTCGTGGCCTCCTGGAAGCTTCTCTTAAGTAGGGTCCAAGTCTCCTGGATCTTGTTCGTTCCAAAAATCACGCTCCCGAAGGTTTCATTCCGTTTGGACTCCGTTTGATATTCTTTTTCTGCGAAACTCTGAAATAGGCCGAAAACAGAAATTCTGGGCTGGGCCTCTGGTTAATAGGTTAGTCCCAAAAATAATATAAAAGTGAATAATAAAGCCCAATAATGTCCAAAACAGAAGATAATATAGCATGGAGCAATCAAAAATTATAGATACGTTGGAGACGTATCAGTCGTTTCCGGCCTGTTCCCTCTATGCAGAAGACGATCGAACAATGGCAGAAGGAAGGGTGAAGGCAAATGGAGGAGGGAGGAAGAGCATGCGACAGCAGTTCCAAATCGAGAGGGAAAGGCGAAGAGGCAGTGGACAGTTGCCACGGCACACGAAGAGGAGCCCCGACCTACATAGACGTCCGTTCGGAAATTGTACAAAAGTACTCACGGTCATCTCACTGACATGTTGGAACGGGACCACATGTCAACGAAACATGGTGTGTAATTTCTCGTGCAAAATGCGACCTGGCCGTGTTGGCCCGAGGTGCTGCATTAGTTCTCAACTTTATTTTTTTAATGGCGTGCCGTTCAGTTTTGAAGCACGACTAACTGGTACTGTATGCAGAGAAAATATAAACTACTCTACCACTACTCCACCTCTAGTACTAGTATCAAAAAAGATATATAGGCTGGAGCTTCAGCGCTTGCTTGCTAAGGGCTGCCCACTTGCTTCTCACACTATCACCCTCTCTCTAGATCTAAAAAGACGGCCTCTCTCTCCCTCCTCACCGGTGGTCTCATATCCGCCAGGGAAGAAAAGGACGTGCAGCGTTGACGCACTCGTTGTTGGCGAGCGACGTCACACACTAATGACAAGGCCGTCCTCTCGGACCTAGCGCCCGCGCGGGATGGCCTCCATCCCCAAGCTCGCTGCCTTAGTGTGTCCGGAGGACGACGACCACGAGCGAAGCCACTTCCCGCTGACCCTCAGGTATGCTACCTCTTTTCGAACCATACCCTTGTTCTATTGCCCATCTGCCATGTCGCTGCATGTGGATCTTTTTCCACTCCACCATCTTCCCAATTTGCTATCCTCTGCTCTGCTGGTCATGCAGACGAAAACCTTAATTTGCACTATTAAAGGGAACCTACTTCATGCAAACTAATCCATATCTGGGTTGAATAAGGAAAGGAAGGGAGAAAATACTGTCCAAAAGACTAGGCATCGAACCCGCATCTAGGTTGAAAAGGGGGAAATCAGTAGCTAAGGAACGAGTCTTGTGTCTCTTAGTTGAAAAGGGGTGAAAAAGGGTAGAAAGGCATGACAACGCAATAGAGAATGACCAGGTCGATCGGTTTGTTGTCCTCACATAGGAAAAAGGTGGCTAAATAGAACAAAAATGGGACGTAATCCACATATGATGCCTGGATATTTGTTGCTCTAGGCACCACTCTATGCGTCCGTGGAGGTACATCGTACTGGTGCAGCCACTGTCCAAATGGGCCTCCCATGCTCTTATTGCCACTCTTTTGCTGTTAGTATAACGCCAGCGGTAAAGTCAAGCAATGCTACTGCTAAAGTGATGCCACATTTGACTACTGCCGCACTCAGTCTAATGCCACCGATAAATTTAAGCAATACCATTTAATGTCACTGGATTATTTCAGGGTTAGATGTTGATTGTGGATGTATAAAGATTTTTCGGCTAAGGCATTCTAATGTTGTTGCACAGCCAGTATACCAACGACGAAACTTGTTACTACCTTCAGATCTTTGCACTGTTAATGCTTATAGATTACATACCTCACTTTCATGAGATAAGTCAATTTTTTTGTACAGTGTCACCAATATGCCAAGGCGCTGATGTCATTTTATTTTGGTTAAACTGCACAACAAATTACGAAGATAAGAAGAAAGGTCAAGAGTGGGCACCTCCTCCTCCGGCTGTTCTCTTGATCCGTTCGATCAAGTTTTTATGTTTGATCCATTATCAAGATTGGGATAGCAATTTTTCAAGTTCCCTCGAGCTTGAAATGATATTTACCTTGAAGGTACATGGTTTGCATTTTTTATACTGTCATTAGTTAATCATGCTAGTTACCTTCAGACTTTTGTATTTGGTTTAATGTTGTTGCACAGCTAGTATACCAAAGCTGAAACTTGTTACCTTTACATTTTATTTTGTTAATGCTTATAGAAATCTTCCAGTGCTAGCTTATGGAAATCTGTTCAGTAAAACCATTGTACTGTACCCCGTAATAAAAAAACTACTCTACGGTTGCACTAGCCACTGGATTAGTGTATATTTGTACTATTCGAGTGGTGTTGCATTAGCGCATGGACATATATAAAGTGTGGCAAGCTTTCCCAGATATGTGCTCAAGAAAACTACTACCTGTTTTTCTAAATACTAGACGTTTGGGTACTTTAAATTGAACTGTGAAAACGTCTTATATTAAGGAACAGAGGGTGTAGAGTTCACTCGAATTATCCCGGTAAAGCTAGTCACACCTTTGTTAAAATTAATGTTCATTATGTTATCGGAGGAGGTATGTATGTTTGTCTCTAATGTCTGTCGATTACATACCTGACATCATGATGTAATGTTAAGTCATTTCTTTTTGTACAGTGTCACGGAATTGTTAAGGCGGTGATGGCATTTTATTTTAGTTGAACTGCACAAAATATGCTTAAAAGAAGAGGAAAGGTCAAGAATGGTTCAATTTTTAAGAAAAAACTATGTATGTCTTCCTGACATCAGCTGTTGTTGCCTTATTTATTCCTTCAAACAGGTGGTTAGAAACAGTCTTGCTACCTTTTCCCATTAAGAAATTGGAATGCTTATATTTGTGAGTCTATGCTTCAACTCGTGCCACTTTTATAGTAATCACACTTTCAATATCTATGTAAACAGGGATGCTCGATTTTAGTGGAACTGCACAAAAAGTCCAAATGGTTCAACATTAGGAGCATGTTTTCTTCCAAACCTTTATATCCAATTGGTGGCACTATGAGCTGTTCATTACGAAGGTACATGGTTTACTACTCTTTTTGTACTGTCATCAGATAGTAATATTAGTGGTTTGCATGTGAATTTATTGGGAAGGTGGACCTACATTGGAGGTGCAGGACATGATTCAATGATTGGATGCTTGATTTCGGTTGTATCGATTCACCTCTTCCATCACTGCGAACATGGATATCCTTGGTCTGATGAAGAATAGGTGCGATATTTCTGCCCTGTACTAGCAAATCAATTCAGTATGAAATTGTCCACGGCAAAACATGACAGTATCAAATTGTCCAGTGCAAAACATGACAGATGCTAAGCGGAAGACGCGTGTTTAAACCGAAAATACAAGGTGTGGTATATGTTTACTAGCTGGTTGATATTTGTGCAAACAGATGTCTACCCGTTGCTATTTGGCAAACAAACAAAGGGACTACAATTTTGGTGGAACTGCACAAGAGAATAGTATAGTCACTGGATGCAGTGCCATTTGAAAATAGACACAGAAAGATTGGATAGTCACTTCATGGACTGCACAAAAGTAGTACTGTACTATTTATTGTCCAACACTAGGTGCTTCATTGCTTTGGTCTGATTATACAATGGGCATCATTTTGCCTAAGTTAAAGTTTGTATTCCGAAAATAGTCCCGCCGTGTGATCGAGAAAAGACAAAATCATATTGAAGTGGATGTTCCTCCGTCATGTGTGGTTCATTCTCATGGTTCCAGCTGTTGGTGAAACCACTTACGTTTGCAAGAGGAATTGTAGACTTCACAAACAAATTTGTCTTTCACTCTGTACTGAATGTTGGCCCAGAGAAGCATCCCTGTTAGTAGGAAGAACAAATGTTTTTTTAGATGTTTGCTTTTCGAGCTGCATATTTGTATATGATCTGTGAATCATTGAGATGCATCAGCATGTTACTAGTTGGTTGTGAATTTGGGCAACTAATGTGATCATATTACAATGCCAGGCCTGTCAGTCTCGTGTGAACATTTAGAACGGATTGGCTCTTACTACTGTGCACAGCATGATCCTGATTTCTGTGTTCTCAGTGTTTACAAGTTACTAGCAGTTCCTTATTTCTGTTCGTGTTTACAAGTTACTTATCGATCACTAGCTAGCCTACAAAAGGTGGCAGTTTTAGTTGCGACGCAAGATCCGAAGGTGGCAGTTTTCTTAATAAAAATGCCTAACTCTGAAAAACTGACAAGCTGTTCTGAAGAAAATACCATGCGAATCTGAAGAAACTGCCAGCAAAAAGGTTCGCAAATGCCTTATCTCCCAGCGAACATTCATCAGCTAATGTGATCCTACACGTACACTATCCAACCTAGTCGATCCTACATGTACACTATCTGACCTACTCGATCCTACACGAATAAATAGCGGATCACGCACGTACTACCTTCTTTCCGGTTTGCAGGGATCAATTCAGAAATCTCACCAACCAAGGTAGACGATGAGTGGTGGAATCATTTTTAACAAGGAGGGAGTACCTCATCTGGATGATTCGAGTGCACTCGTTTGACCGTCATGCCGATGTGGGACCCAGCACGGAAGGGACGCACCAAAGACGGGACGGGACGGCACATCAGTTTATGCATTGAATTCCGATGGTAAGTTGGCGCGCTAAGCCATGCCTACTTATGCATTGAATTTCGATGACCGTCGCGTTTCCCGCGACATGCTGCTTCACCTACCTTCCGCCTATAATTACTGGTTCCCGGCATTCTCCGGTAGCACTGTCACCCAACTCGCCCTATCGGCTCCCCTCACAACCCCCACCGACTCGTCGTCGCACGCCACTTTCCCTCGCTCTCGCCACGTCCGTCATGCCCCCGACCGTCCGCAATAGGTGACGCTAGAGGCGCTCACCGCCGGAGCTAGTGTTCGGTTATTCACCGGAAGGAAGACGGAGGGAGAACACATTCTATCGGTCTTTATATGGCAATGTGGAGTACGAGGACTTGTTGGAGCGCAACCGCCTGGCGGAGGAGCAGTGTGTCGCCGATTTGCGCCGCCAGCGGGGAATGGAGCAGCAGCGCACTGCCGCTTTGAGTCGCGAGCAGAGCGCCCGTGACTGGGCCGACTACATGGAGGTCGGCGCCCGGCAAACAGCCCTAGAGGCTGTCGGGCATGCACGCGTGCGCGACGCCGAATTTTACTACCAGCTCGTCAAGTGGGTTTCCCGCTTAGAAGCTGAAGCTTCGGTGGACCATGCCGGCATGGAAAGGGGCAACGCGCGTGAGCAACGCGCCCTATCGCACCACCGGCAAGTCCGAGGCGAGGAGGAGGACGTCGGTGCCGACATTTAGCGTGTACCGCAGATGGCGGCCGACATCGTCTAATTGGCTAGGAGTAATTCAGTACTTGTACACTAGAGTATTAGTGCGAGGAGATAGTTAACTTGGCTATGATGGTTGTCAACATGGAAGTTCAGTACTCTATATCTGGTCAGACCCGTTACTTTGCTCTGAATGTTGAACTTTTCATGTGAACGTATGGAATGGGATGTTATTTTTTTAAATGGGATATATTTGTCCACCACGGGTTTCGAGGCTGACTTCTGGGCCTACTAGGTTGATGCATACACAATCAGGAGATGATTGTACGTGGAGAGGATGACAGCAGGGACCCACCAGGGTCATGGCAGTACACAAGCAAGTGCCTCCTTATTTCAAGCCAGAAAATGGTTCCTCCTAATGGATTTCTGACATCTGGGTCCCATGGCATTGTCAACGTACTCAATAAACGAGAGAATTGCACAACGAGCGGCTGACACGAGGGACCCAGTAGCTTGCCCAGTTTTTTTATGGAAGTAGCTTGCCTAGTTATCTTTGTTTTTGAGACGGAAGCAGGGTGTCAACTAGGCTGTGCGGGGCACTCTGGCCTGTCTATCCAGCCTTTTCTTTTATGTTCACCACAAGACCAGCCCAGTAGTTTTTTTCTTTCTGAAAATCGCTAGCCAAGTTTTTTTTGTTCTTTTGCAGAATACCCAACCGAGGCCTACTTGCTTTGTCATCCCTGCTGGGCTGCAAATCTTTCGAGACGAGAAAATGGGCTATCAGTAATGAGAAATGGGCTGTACATTTTTAAAACAAATCAAACTGGCAATTAGTTTCAAATTCCTTTTTTTTATTTCAAGATTTTAAATTCCATTGATTTTTATGCGTGGACAATTATTTGGATTTTATATTGATATGAATTTATTTTTCAAATTAGTTTGAATGTGACTCGAAATTTTGGGATTAAAAATAGTTGACCGCACCGAAATATGCAAAATTTCGTATAATTTTTAACCATGGCCACAATATGGGGTGTAATGCTAACAAAAAGAAGATGGGCTCCAAAAAATCCTTAAGAATTAGCAGATGGGCTGTAAATTATTAGAAATAATGGCAGATGGGATGTATGTTGTTTTCCACACATTTGAGGCTGACATGTGCGCCTATTATAGGTTGACGCACATGCAACACCGTGTCAACTTAGTCAACACACGAGAGCAGTGACTGTTGGATGTCCATCCAATGGCCATCGTGCTTCTTCAATCTCTGCTCTTCCTGCTCCAGCCGCTCAAACAAGCGCCGGTGGGACTGCCTGCTCCCTCCTCCCGCGGCCGGTTGTGCTGCCGCGTAGGCCTCACAGCCCCACCGTACTCCCATCGCTGGCCTAGCCATCCCTCTACTCACCCACACCTCCTGTTATTCTCCGGCGACGGCAGACGAACCAGTAAACCCTCGTACTCCCCTCCGCATGCGAAACAACTGTCGAATCTTCCCTGGCTCTGTGTCGTTCCATTCCTAGGCCTCGTCGTCGTCCACCGCCCTGGTGCTCTCGGCACGGCGTGGTCAACGTGGTCAACGAACGACATCCATCGGAAGTGGATTGTACGTGGAGAGGCTGACAGCTGGGTCCACGGCCACACGCAAGGAAATGCCTCCTTATTGCGCAAAATAATGATTCCTCCACCTGACAGCTGGGACCCGCCGGAAGGGCCTCTGTATTTTGGGAAAAAAATGTTCCCCCCACTGACAGCTCAGACCCACGAGCTATATCTTCGCACGCAAGGAAGTGCCTCCTTATTACACACAATAAAATGAATACACCCCCTGCTAGCTGGGACCCACCATTGTGGGAGGCTAACTTCTGGGCCTACTAAGTTGACGCAGACGGAGGCCTTTGTCAACTTAGTCAGTATGAACGATTCAAGCTCCAGTGATCGTACGATGTCCATCCAACGGCCGTAGTGCTTCTTCAACCTCTGGTCTTCTTGCTTCAGCCGCCCAAACCAGCGCCGGTCGTGCCGCCTGCTCCTGCCTCCCATGGCCGGCTGTGCTGCCGTGGAGGCCTCACCGCCCCCTACTACTCCCACCGATGGCCAGGCCATCCATCTACTCACCCACACCCCCTGTTATTCTGCGGCGACGGCAGCCTCACATCGCAGCTTAACCAGTGAACCCTCGTACTCCTCTCCGTGTGGGCATCCACTACCGAGTCTTCCCGGGCTCCGCGTGGTGCCCTTCCTAGGCCTCGCCGTCGTCCACCGCCTTGGTGCTCTCGGCGCGGCGTGGTCAATGTGGTCAAGGAACGACTTCCATCGGAAGAGTACTGTACGTGGAGAGGCTGACAGCTGGGTCCACCGCCGCAGCAAGGAAGTGCCTCCTTATTATGCGCAAAATAATGATTCCTCCACCAGACAGCAGGGACCCACCGGACGGGCCACTGTATTTCGAAAAAAACGTTTCCCCCTGACTGCTGGTACCCACCAACTACATCTTCGCACGCAAAGAAGTGCCTCGTTATCCTCCCTGATAGTCGGGACCCACCTGGTCGAAGCGTACGTAGCATTGTCATTTTGGTCGCGAACGTGTACGTACATACTGGTCGATCGGTCTGACTGCAGGCTACAGCGATGAACCGTGGCCGAGTAAGGAAGGGCACGTGTCGTAGTAGAGGCGCTGACGTAGCATGTACACGTACGTACAGTCAGGGTGCAAGAAAGTAAATATGGCCATGTACGTACATACGGGCGGGGTCTCGAACGCCTACTCGCGCATACGTATGGCCAGGGCTCGTGTAGATGGCTAGGTGGAATAGGAGAAACTACATCGTTGTGTTCATTGGGAGGCAACGGAATGCATCGTGCTCATCGGGAGCCAACCGGCTTGGGCGGAACAACCGATCAAAACGAGGCCTAGCGTACCACAAAACGGAGGAAACGGCCTTGTGTTCGACTACCTACGGTCGAAACGGGATCCTGTTCACCAGGACGGGTGTGGCACACCGCAAAACAGAGGAAACGGACTTCTCTTGGAACTCCTATGGTCGAAACGGGGTCCTGTTGATCGGGAGGGGTGTGGCGTACCGCAAAACGGACTTCTCTTCGACCTCCTACGGTCGAAACGGGGGTCCTGTTCTACGGTAGGGGTGTGGTGTACTGCAAAACGGGACTCCACGGGCTACTGTTCATCTCCACCGTCGACCTCCTCCAGCCTCCACCTGCAACTGTTCATCCACGACATCTCCCTCCTTCCTCCACCAGCTCCTGTTCATCCATGGGCTCCTGTTCATCCAGCCTCCACCGCTCCTCCATCGGCTACTGTTCAACCAACCCTCTCCACGGGGTCATGTTCAACCACCCCTCCACGGGCTACTATTCATCCAGCCCTCCAACGGCTACTGTTCAACCAGCCCTCCACGGGGTCCTGTTCATCCAGCCCTCCATGGGGTCCTGTTCATCCACCCACAACCAGCTCGATCGGGGTCCTGTTCATCCAGCGGCAATGACCTCTACTACCACGGGGTCCTGTTCATCCAACCCCCATCTGGAACTATTCATCCAACACCCCTAATAACGCTCACTATTCATCTAGAGGCAGCAGGTTTGATCGGCTTCAGTTAGCAGCAGTAGCGAAGGAATCGCTCGATCGGGTTCAGTTAACAGCTAGATCAATCGATCGCCCGGGTTCAGTAACGCGTAGCCTCTAGTGCAATCGCTCGGGTTCAGTAGGCGAACGCCTCACTCGGGTTCAGTTAGAGCCCAACGCCTCACACCCACGCGTGTACGTGTACGATAGAAACACGCATAGCTCGGCCCCGACCACCCACCATAACCGGGAACTCCCCGAAATGTTCCTCGCCCTCACTTGTAACACGGTTTTTCCCGTCATGGACGACCCAAAGAATGTTATGCAGCTGTGTCTCCGGCCCGCCCAGGATGAAAAGCCCATTTTTTGTCATGATTTTTTGTCATAGAAGTAGGAGCCCACCACATCTATGATGATACCGGATTTTGTCACAATTATCATCATAGAAGTGTCATAAGCATGACAGAAAAAATTCGTTCGGCCCAAAATCTCACGGATGTGTCTTTTTTTTGTAGTGAAGCCCCATGTTCTATGCTTGCAGATGACACGGTCAAAAAAAGATTATACCCACGCCCATGTGGAAGCCCCATGCTCCGCGCTGGTGGACGACACGGTCGAGCAGCGGCTATGCCCATGCCCAAGTGGAAGCCCCATGCTCCGCGTTGGTGGATAAACAACTGAGGGCGCAAACCTCAGGATGGCCTCTTAGCCCTTCACACTGCCCCATCACGCAGAATTCCCCTGGGATGCACGCGTGAGGGGGCTGGACACGGGGGCTACGCTCAGGCCAGGCCTGGCACACGCCACCTCCCCAGGTCCCTTGTACCTGATCTTCTCGCGCCCCTCCCAGGCAAAAGCTAGCGAGAGAAGGTATGAGGGTTCCAGAATAACCTCGCCGCTGCCCATGTTTCCTTCATGAGGGCTGTGTCGGTGTCAAAACCGGTAGATCTCGGGTAGGGGGTCCCGAGCTGTGGATCTAGGATGAATGGGGAACAAGGGACGATGAACATGGTATTTACCCAGGTTCGGGCCCTCTCGAAGAGGTAAAACCCTATGTCCTACATGATTGTATTTGATGTATGGTGTGGTTACAGAGTAGATCTACCTCGAGATCAGACGAGCTAAACCCTAAGGTGATGAATGTAGCTCTATCCCTAAAGACTAAAACCCTCTGGTTTATATAAGCACCGGTAGGGTTAGGGTTACACACGATGGGTTACAAAGGAAGGAAGATCCTGCCTAATCTTGGCTTGGAAGACACACCATGGCTCCAAAGCTGCCTTGTCCGGTCATGGATCCACACTCCAGCCTGGCCTCATAATGGCCCATTAGTTCGGCCCAGACATAACAGGCCAGGACCCCGAGGACCCCTTAATCCAGGACTCCCTCAGTAGCCCCCGAACTTTCCTCCAACGCTGGAGCTTGTGTCCGGCATCCGCACACCGTGTAGTCTTCGGCTTGCGAGGCAAGTTCTTCATCGTGTTCCTGTACATGCTTGGAGTCAAGTGGTGTTCGGAATCTGAAGCGTTCATTTTACTTAGCCCCGAAGGCAAAAACCATTCAAGCATGAATAGTGTCTTCATATGACAACTTTTTCCTCTTTAACGAAGGGTCGCGACCGGTCATACTATCGAGCGGCCTGACTGTTCTTGATGTGTGGGTCGAGGCCGCCCCCCTATTGGCACGTCCCATTGGGGAAGAGATCGTTCCCTGTTTTTTAGGGGATATGATCAATGATCTCGATTTCCCACCCGTGCATAACGTCGCGAGAGTATCGGGAAGTGGAGAAGTCCATGGCATGAAAAGAGGAACCCTTGGCTTTCCCGTGGCCTTTAAAGAGGGGGGTTGCTACAGTTATCATCATACACCTTCTTCCACCTTCCGCTGCTACTTACGCAATCCTCCAGAGCTCCAGCGCCCTGTCTTTCTGCTCCGCTGCGAATCCCATCCTGCCCTCCCCAGCCATGGCTGGATCCGGTGCAAACAGCAAATGGGACGCCTCCATCATTACCAACAAAGATATCTTGGAGCTCAAGCGGGTCGGCTATCTGTCGGCCGACATTGCTCACCGGGCCCCCGAAAAGGGCCAGCTCATCCACACGCCCATACCGGGCGAGAGGGTTGTATTCCTCCCCCATTTCATCCAGGGGCTTGGATTCCCCCTTCACCCCTTCGTGAGGGGGTTGATGTTCTTCTACGGGCATCCATCATCTAGCCACCAACTCCCTCCTCCACATCTCGGCCTTCATCATCATCTGTGAGGCCCTTCTCCGAGTCTAGCCGCACTTTGGCCTGTGGCTGAAGATGTTCAACGTCAAGCCCAAGGTGGTTGGTGGTGCCCAGGCGGACTACAGCTAGGCCATGGTTAGCAAGCTGACACAGGTCCCGTGGCCGGAGGGCAAGTTCATTGACACCGTCAAGGTGTGGCAAAAAGAGTGTTTCTACATCACTGAACCAAGGGAAGCTACCTGGACGGCAGCTCCCAAATTCAGATCCGAACCCCCGGTGAGATTGGCCTCGTGGACTTTAAAAAGTCCGGACTGGGGGTCCGCTGCTGATGTGAAGGCGTTGCAAAAGCGCGTCCTCAATGTGATGGATGAAGAAAATATGCCCTACAGGCAATAATAAAGTTGTTATTTTATATTTCCTTATTCATGATAAAAGTTTATTATTCATGCTAGAATTGTATTGATCGAAAAATTAAATACATGTGTGGATACATAAACAAATACTGTGTCCCTAGTAAGCCTCTACTAGACTAGCTCGTTTACCAAAGATGGTTAAGGTTTCCTAACCAGACATGTGTTGTCATTTGATAACGGGATCACATCATTAGGAGAATGATGTGATGGACAAGACCAATCCATTAGCTTAGCATATTGATCGTTCAGTTTGTTGCTATTGCTTTCTTCATGGAAAATACTTATTCCTTCTACTATGAGATTATGCAAATCCCGGATACCGGAGGAATACCTTGTGTGCTATCAAACGTCACAACATAACTGGGTGATCATAAAGATGCTCTACAGGTATCTCCAAAGGTGTTTGTTGAGTTGGCATAGATCGAGATTAGGATTTGTCACTCCGAGTATCAGAGAGGTATCTTCGGGCCCTCTCGGTAATACACATCATAAGCCTGCAAGCAAATGACTAAGGAGTTAGTCACAAAGTGATGTATTACGGAACGATTAAAGAGAATTGTCGATAACAAGATTGAACTAGGTATGAAGATACCGACAATCAAATCTCGGGCAAGTAACATACCGATGGACAAAGGGAATTAAGTATGTTGTCATAACGGTTTGACCGATGAAGATCTTCGTAGAATATGTAGGAGCCAATAGGGGCATCAGGTTTTGCTATTGGTTATTGACCAGAGAGGTGTCTCGGTCATGTCTACATAGTTCTCAAACCCATAGGGTCCGCACGCTTAACGTTCGTTGACGATATAGTGTTATATGAGCTTTATGTTTTGGTCACCGAATGTTTTTCGGAGTCCCTGATGAGATCACGGACATGACGAGGAGTCTCGAAATGGTGATTGATATATAGGAGACGGTATTTGGACAATGGAAGTGTTTTGGGACGTACCGGGAAGGAATCGGGTCACTGGAAGGGGTTCCGGGCAAACCCCGGCAAGATATGGGCCTTATGGTCCAAAGGAGGGGACAGACCAGCCCACAAGGGGGCTGGTGCGCCCCCTCCCTTGTTTGGCCAGCCCTAGGGAAGGAAAAGGGGGAGGCCTAGCCCCTCCTGCCTTTCCCTCTCATGGGAGAAAGGAAAGGGGGGCGCCACCCTCTCCTGCCTTTCCCCGCACCCCAAATAAGGAAAGGGGGTGCGGCTTGGGAGGGACCCCAAGTAGGATTCCTCCTACTTGGGCACCTCCTTTGGCTGCTCCTCCCTCCCACCTATATATATGTGGGAGGGGGCACCTAGCACACACCAGATCAATTGTTAGCCGTGTGCGGTGCCCCCCTCCATCGTTTACACCCCCGGTCATATTTTCGTAGTGCTTAGGTGAAGCCCTGCGGAGATCACTTCACCATCACCTTCACCACGCGGTCGTGCTGATGAAACTCATCTACTACCTCAACGTCTTGCTGGATCAAGAAGGCGAGGGACGTCACTGCGTTGAACGTGTGCTGAACACGGAAGTGTCGTGCATTCGGCACTTGATCGGTTGAAGCGCGGAGAAGTTCAACTACATCAACCGCGTTGTGAATCGCTTAGGCTTCTGGTCTACGAGGGTACGTAGACACACTCTCCCCCTCGTTGCTATGCATCTCCATGGATAGATCATTGCGTGTGCGTAGAATTTTTTGTTTTCCATGCAATGTTTCCCAACAGTGGCATCTGAGCCAGATCTATGCGTAGATGATATGCACGAGTAGAACACAAAGAGTTGTGGGTGGTGATAGTCATACTGCTTACCACCGACGTCTTATTTTGATTCGGTAGTATTGTGGGATGAAGAGGCCCGGACCAACCTTACATGTCCACACACATGAGACCGGTTCCACCGACTGACATGCAACTAGTTTTGCATAAAGGTGGCTGGCGGGTGTCTGTTGCTCCTACTTTAGTTGAATCGAATTTGACTACGGACCGGTCCTGGAAGAAGGTTAAAACAGCAAACTTGACGAATCACCGTTGTGGTTTTTTCCGTAGGTAAGAACGATTCTTGCTTGAAACCCGTAGCAGCCACGTAAAACTTGCAACAACAAAGTAGAGGACGTCTAACTTGTTTTTGCAGGGTATGATGTGATGTGATATGGTCAAGACATGATGTGATGTGATATACGTTATTGTATAAGATGATCATGTTTTTAAGATATCAGGCAACCGGCAGGAGCCTTATGGTTGTCTCTTTATTGTCTGAAATGCAAACGCCATGTAATTGCTTTACTTTATCGCTATGAGTTAGCAATAGTTGTAGAAGCAATAGTTGGCGAGAACGATGGAGATCAAGGTGTCGCGCCGGTGACGATGGAAATCAAGACGATGCTTTGGAGATGGAGATCAAAAGCACAAGATGATGATGGCCATATCATGTCACATATTTTGATTGCATGTGACGTTTATCTTATATGCATCTTATTTTGCTTAGAACGACGGTAGCATTATAAGATGATCCCTTCACTAAATTTCAAGGTAAAAGTGTTCTCCCTGAGTATGCACCGTTGCGAAAGTTCGTCGTTTCAAGACACCACATGATGATCGTGTGTGATAGACTCTACATTCACATACAACGGGTGTAAGAAAGTTTTACACATGCAGAATACTTGGGTTAAACTTGATGAGCCTAGCATCTACAGACATGGCCTCGGAACACTGGAGACCGAAAGGTTGAACGTGAATCATATAGTAGATATGATCAACATAGAGATGTTCACCATTGATGACTACCCCATCTCACATGATGATCGGACATGGGTTAGTTGATTTGGATCACGTATCAATTAGATGACTTGAGGGATGTCTATTTAAGTGGGAGTTCTTAAGTAATTTGATTAACTGAACTTAATTTATCATGTACTTGGTCTTGATAGTTCTGCATATCTATGTTGTAGATCAATAGCTCGCAATATAGCTCCTATATACTTTTTATACGTTCCTAGAGAAAACTAAGTTGAAAGATGATAGTAGCAATGATGCGGGCTGGGTCCGTGATCAGAGGATTATCCTCATTGCTGCACAGAAGAATTATGTCCTTGATGCACCGCTAAGTAACAGACCTATTGCAGGAGCGGATGCAGACATTATGAACATTTGGCAAGCACGATATGATGACTACTTAATAGTTTAGTGTCCCATGCTTTACGGCTTAGAACCGGGACTTAAAAACGTTTTGAATGCCACGGAGCATATGAGATGTTCCAAGAGCTGAAATTGGTATTTCAGGCTCATTTCCGTGCTGAGAGGTAAGAGACCTCTGACAAGTACTTTGCCTACAAGATGGAGGAGAATAGCTCAGCTAGTGAGCATGTTCTCAGAATGTCTACGTACTACAATCACTTGAATCAAGTGGGAGTTAATCTTCCAGATAAGATAGTGATTGACAGAGTTCTCTATTCACTATCACCAAGCTACTAGAACTTCATGATGAACTATAAATGCAAGGGATGACAAAAATGATTCCCGAGCTCTTCACGTTGCTGAAATCGGCGAAGGTAGAAATCAAGAAAGAGCATCAAGTGTTGATGGTTAACAAGACAACTAGTTTCAAGAAACAGGGCGAGGGAAAGAAAGGGAACTTGAAGAAGAATGGCAAGCAAGTTGCCACTCCCATGAAGAAGCCCAAAGCTGGACCCAAGCCTGAAACTGAGTGCTTCTATTGCGAAGGAAATGGTCACTGGAAGTGGGACTGCCCCAAATACTTGGCGGGTAAGAAGGATGGCAAGGTGAACAAAGTTATATTTGATATACATGTTATTGATGTGTATTTTACTAGTATTCGTAGTAACCCCTAGGTATTTGATACCGGTTCAGTTGCTAATATTAGTAACTCGAAACAGGAGTTGCCACTACAAAAAATACACTTCCGTGATGATACGTGTTTGTCACAGTAGGTCACGTTTTCTGTCATGCATGTACATCCATGACGATTTTATGATAGAATCAAGATAGCCATACCTGTGCTGTCATAGAAGTGTTCCATGACATTACCAAAATTATCATCACAGAAGTGTCCACTTCCATGATGACAAATCGCGCGTCACAGAAGTGATTTCGTCAAGGGTGACCGACACGTGGCATCCACCGTAACAGGTCGCCGTTAAGCTATCGGGTTCCGGTTTGGATCCGATAACCCGTTAACAGCCAGGACCAATGGGGATTTTCCACGTGTAAAATTCTCCATGGCCAGAGGAACCACGTGTCGGCTCACCATTGGGACAGATGTCATCCACTCATTGGACAGAAGGCGCCTATGATTCGTCGACACGTGGCAGGGACCAACAGAGGCCCATATAGGTTAAAAAGGCCGGCCCAGTTAAAGGCCTGTAGTATTTACTCAGGTACTAGTGGCCAGCCCAATAACGGCCTATTTAAACATGGCCCATTTATGGCCCAAAGCCAGATCTGGCCCATTAATTGTTCGCCGAATATTTGGGCCCAATTACGGCCCAGTGACATTTCGGCCTGTTAGAGGCCCGATGTAGACATGGGCCCATTTCAGCCCGGTGTGTCTTCCAGCCTGGGAATGGCTCGTGCTTCCCATGGGCCATATATGGTCCGATGCGATATTTGACTGTCTAACGGCCCGTGATAAAGGTGGCAACAGTTCAGCCCAACGTGACTTTCGGCCTATAAAAGGCCTATCGTATAATTCGGCCCGTTGATGCTTGTACTAAGCTTTCGGCCTCTTAAAGGCCCATGATATCAGTGGGCCAACTAAGGCCCGATATATGTTTCGGCCTGGTAATGCCCCGTCATATAACTGGGCCAAAAAAGGCCCGGTCTACATTTCAGCATGCTGAAGGCCCGTCGACGACTAGTGAAAATTGAGGCCCAACATGCATTTCCGGCTGCTAAAGGCCCATGGTTTCTACTGGGCTGTATCAGGCGAGCAGAATATTCAGCCTGTTAATGGCCCAAAGCTACATGGGCCCATCTAAGCACTGGGTCCACTAAAGGCCCAACTAAACTTTGGCCGAATATAGGCTCGTGTAAATTATGGGCCTGGCGCAAAGTGTGAAGGCCCCAATGGCCTTTCAGGTCCAAGAAAGTTGCAGGCCAGCCCAATTGTGGCCCGCTAAAAAGCAGGCCCGTTAGAGGCGAATGTTTTGGCCCGGTCGACTATATCAGATTTTTTTTCCAGAGAGCGAATGATGGCAGTAACTAGTAGGAATTAAGAACAAACACTACTGCAGGATGGTCTAAACGCGACACTACGATCAGAGACCCTTCGACGAAACTGTGAGCGATGCCATAATCGCAAACGGTGGTGTAAAAAACCGTCAAAAAGGTGCAAAACTTTTGCGATGATGGATGCATCAAACACGGTCAGATTTTAGTTGCGTGTGCGATGCAGGGCATATGGTTCAGCTCAATTAACTGTATGGGATGAGGAGGAACAAAAGAAACGGGTAGCCATATGAAGGTGTGTGCGATATACATCATACGGTTCACTGGGATGAACTGTGTGTGATTAGGCGACACAATGGAAACGGTTCAACTGAACAAGATGTGTGTGATACGTGGCAAACAGGTCCGTAACCTGTAATGTGTGCGAAGACCAATAATAACAAAGACGATTGCTGCTAATAAGTCGTGTGAATTGCTCTATCTACAGTAGAATAACATGTATATATATATAACTGAAATAAACATCCAATTACATAAGTGACTATACAGATCATTCGCACACACCTCAATAAACAATTGCATGCATTCTAAAGTAGGAGAAACAATCATATAGTCATCTACTTCTTGTGACGCTCCTGCCACTGCTATGTGGCTCGATCCATCATCTTTGTCAGGAAGAAGACACTTCCTCATGTCAACGATCCTCCTGTACATCTCGTAGCTTGTGTACGCGTCCATGGCCGCGTACTTGACATGTTGTTCATCTAGTCTCTTATGCCACACATTGTGCCAGGTGTTCTTGTCCTTATTGCTCTCATTCTTCATCTTCGCATAGTAGGGGTCGATGATGGCCGAGGCGAGGTCAACCAGGGAGTTCAGTTTGTTTTTTTCGCTGCCCCAGACCTTGTAGTGGTGCTGGATGTTGACAAGATTCGGGCATTTCAAGTCTGAAACCTTGAGCGCTTTTAGATCGTTGGTGGTGTCCACTGTAGTGAAACTGTAGTCGGAGCTATTGATAAACCTGGAGAAACGCTCGTGAGGCCTTGTGGAAAGGTGGAAGTGGTAGACGAGGACGTCATGTCACACGCACAATTGGGAGACGGCAACCTTCTGATCGTGCCCGGCATGACCGATGGTGTACTCGAGGTCGAAGCCAACCACTCAGTACTTGTCCTCGGCAAGGAAATGCTCCATAGTTTGGATGGAGCTCTCCACCGAGACCGGATCGTTCATGTACACCACCGAGAGGGCCTTCCCCCTCACGTGGGTGTCCACTACGTGATGCGCGGTGAACTGCCTGCCATTGTCATCGTCGACCGCTGGGAGCACCATTGGAACCGCTGGATGTCCACTCTGTATGTGTCGTTGTGGGTGTGCTTATTGTGTCGTGTGAGCCGAGAGGAAGGTTAATGGCCGCAGGAATAAAAGGGGGCCGGGCGGAATGGATTCTCGGCGCGTCCGCATGGCAGTTTTTGCAGCGGGTAACTGCATCGGTGCGCCACACCCGGTGCAACCGCTTGCACACGAACGTGCGTGATCGTGCGCCGGCCCCAAACACTAGCAGCGCACGTGGAGGGACGAGGGCAGAGCAACCGGAGGGACGCGAGAGCAGAGCGCGTGCGGCGGGACGCGAGCAGAGCGCACCGTGGCCACCTGAACCGCAAGCAACCACACACATAGAGCAGTTGAACACGCAGGAAATGGTCGCCTACAAGCCGGCCGACAGTTGCGTCGCTGCGTAGAGAGTGGCCGTGTGGTACCACCTCCGTCTAGTCTATAGTCTCATTTATATTCCGTGCCATACTTTGCCCTCAAATTTAACCAACAAAATGTTAATGCATGTTTTAAAAATTATATAATTGGAAACTACGTTCAAATACAAATCCAACTATATAATCTTTGGTGACATGCATTCATATTTTATTAGTTAAATCCTACTTATAAACTAGGACGGTGGTATAGTAGGTAATTAAATCGCAAACATTTTTTTTATTAACCGTATGTGTACGCGGCCTTTCATCCTCCTCTCGCACGTCTTGTCACCCCGCTGCCGCAGATGGCTTACAGCGCAAGCTTGCGCAACGCGTGGGGGCGTTCTTTTTGCCAAACGGTGGCGCCAATGAATCGTCGGGTGAGCCTGTTCCCGCGCAACCTCGCAGGTTCCGGCGCAAGCTTCCCACCGGACTCGGTGAAATCCCCCAAAATCCCAATGCTTACCGGCCTGCTATAAAAACCCTCACGGCCGGCGAGTCCTGCGTCGCATTTTCCCCTCCATCCCTATAGCTTATCTCGTCTTCTTCTCCCACAATTGCCAATGGCACCGGTCTGTCGTCGTCGCTCAGCCACTCTGCCGTCATCAGAGGACAGCTCCAGCTGGGAGGCTACATCGCGGCGGCGGGGCAGTCCCCGGCATAGTGTAGTGCGCGTGGCGTCCCTGTTGGGTGTGCGCGGAACACCCACCACACGCTCCGCCGCCGGTGCCCGTCGGCAGCTGTTGCCTGCCGCCACACCACCGTTGAAAGATAGGGCCATCGCCCGCTCCGCCGCCGCGGCCCGAAGGCGGGAGGTGGTGGTCGTGGCCGCCACCCCGTCGTCGGCCGCCGTGGCCACCAGCTCACCATCGACCGCTGGGGTCATCACCCACTCCGCCACCACCGCCCAAAGGCGGGAGGCGGAGGTGGATGCCCGCACGTGCGTCAGCGACCTTGCTCGCTACACCGAGTTCCTGCGGGAGGAGGAGGAGCGCCTCGTCGAGCATGCAAAGAGCTTTACCGCCGCCGTGGCCACGGCACACGCCGCCTTAGAGGCGAGGAATCAGGAGATCTACGAGGAGAACCACCGCTTCGGGAGGGATCGTCTGGAGCGGCAGAGGGCGTTCGAGGTGAGCGTCGCTGAAGCTGCATTAGCGGCAGGCACCGCATTGCGGTTGCCCAGCTCGTCGGTAGGCTCCTCCTCCGCCTCTTTCTGAGCGCGCTCGGCAGAGGAGAGGCAGCCGGAAGTAGTACAAAGCCCCTCCGCAGTAGTAGTAGTAGTGGTAGTAGTATTTATGGGCTATTTTGTTCTGTTCATCTGACTATAGATGTGGTGGAACTGTACAACGTACTTAAAATTAGCTAGTATATATAGTTGAACTAGCTATTTCAGTAAGTGGCTGGCAATAATTAGGGAAAAGTTTGGTCGGTTCAGCTGTCGAGTTGAACTGTTTGTACAAATTAAGAATGATTGCTTAATCTATGAATGAAATCTATGCTTAATTACTGAATTTTAGTTGCAAAAATTAGAGACTGCTAGTGATTTTTAGCTTCATATTTTGACAAATCGCAGTGTTACAAGGATTGACAAATCTTACCAAATTGTTTGTACGTGGTTGCACACGGGTCATCCAAAACAACCGTTTGTGTTGAAGGGATGCACAAATCCTACGCTGCTCTCACTTTGCATACGGGTGTTCTATCTAAAACGTTTGTGGTCAAGAGCTGCAGAAATCCTGCTCGGCACATTTTCTCTTGGGTACCTGGGGAAGCTGTCGGTTTGCATACGGGTGTTCTAACTAAAACGTTTGCGATGAGTGTTTTATATTTAAAAAGCGAATTAAACTGCGTCTTGGGCGCCATTAATGGAGATGATGCGAGCAAGGCGGGCGGCCATGGAAGTTAAAGGGCTCGCTTCCTAGTGAGCCTGCACAACGTACAGCTCGCACGCTTCCCGGTGAGCCTGCGCACTCGAGGACAGCTTGCACGCCTCTCGGTCAGCCTGCGCACCGGACGGTGCTCGCATGCCTCCTGTTCAGTCAAGGTCAAACAGTTGTTTGCACGGCACCTCCTACAGCCATTAAAACCAAGACACGTGGCGTCACGTGAATGGTTACCAGAATTTTGGATTTACTAGAATTTAAAAACCAGGCATCTCAATGTTTTGCCGGCAATCAACGGTGCCCTGGTGTTTGAAATTCATTCCCATTTCTTGCATAGGACCTAAGCATGCACCCAAGGACACAGATTTGATTTTTCAACCAATTTATATGCACTTGAGCATGTGCATGTAGTTCAAATTTGAATTATGCACATAAATGCATTGAAAACTCAGTTAATGCATAAAAATGTCCAAACGAACCCCGAAAAATCACAAAAATTCACACAACACTCCTGTTGTTCTATGTTGACACGAGAAAAAAAATTGAAAGCAATAAGAGGCAATGGATATCGTTTCGTCCCCAAAGGTGGGACGTTCCCTACCGAAAACCATCATGCTTGTTGTGAGAAGCTCCGGTTTGTGAGAAGCATATACCCAAACCTGCCCCAAATGGGACAAAATTTGTACCACGGCATGTTGATGCCGCTCCATGATAGCATGCCAAGTTTCATGAATTTCAGATGAGTTTTGGATTTACTAGAATTTAAAAACCAGCATCTCAATGTTTTGCCGGCAATCAACGGTGCCCTGGTGTTTGAAATTCATTCCCATTTCTTGCATGGGACCTAAGCATGCACCCAAGGACACAAATTTGTTTTTTCAACCAATTTATATGCACTGGAGCATGTGCATGTAGTTCAAATTTGAATTATGCACATAAATGCATTGAAAACTCAGTTAATGCATAAAAATGTCCAAACGAACCCCGAAAAATCACAAAAATTCACACAACACTCCTGTTGTTCTATGTTGACATGAGAAAAAAATTTGAAAGCAATAAGAGGCAATGGATATCGTTTCGTCCCCAAAGGTGGGACGTTCCCTACCGAAAACCATCATGCTTGTTGTGAGAAGCTCCGGTTTGTGAGAAGCATATACCCAAACCTGCCCCAAATGGGACAAAATTTGTACCACGGCATGTTGATGCCGCTCCATGATAGCATGCCAAGTTTCATGAATTTCAGACGAGTTTTGGATTTACTAGAATTTAAAAACCAGGCATCTCAATGTTTTGCCGGCAATCAACGGTGCCCTGGTGTTTGAAATTCATTCCCATTTCTTGCATGGGACCTAAGCATGCACCCAAGGACACAGATTTGATTTTTCAACCAATTTATATGCACTGGAGCATGTGCATGTAGTTCAAATTTGAATTATGCACATAAATGCATTGAAAACTCAGTTAATGCATAAAAATGTCCAAACGAACCCCGAAAAATCACAAAAATTCACACAACACTCCTGTTGTTCTATGTTGACATGAGAAAAAATTTGAAAGCAATAAGAGGCAATGGATATCGTTTCGTCCCCAAAGGTGGGACGTTCCCTACCGAAAACCATCATGCTTGTTGTGAGAAGCTCCGGTTTGTGAGAAGCATATACCCAAACCTGCCCCAAATGGGACAAAATTTATACCACGACATGTTGATGCCGCTCCATGATAGCATGCCAAGTTTCATGAATTTCAGACGAGTTTTGGATTTAATATAATTTAAAAACCAGGCATATCAATGTTTTGCCGGCAATCAACGGTGCCCTGGTGTTTGAAATTCATTCCCATTTCTTGCATGAGACCTAAGCATGCACCCAAGGACACATATTTGATTTTTTTGACCAATTTATATGCACTCGAGCATGTGCATGTAGTTCAAATTTGAATTATGCACATAAATGCATTGAAAACTTAGTTAATGCATAAAATGTCCAAACGAACCCCGAAAAATCACAAAGATTCACACAACACTCGTGTTGTTCTATGTTGAAACGAGAAAAAAAATTGAAAGCAATAAGAGCCAATGGATATCATTTCATCCCCAAAGGTGGCACGTTCCCTACCGAAAACCATCACGCTTGTTGTGAGAAGCTCCGGTTTGTGAGAAGCATATACCCAAACCTGCCACAAATGGGACAAAATTTGTACCAAGGCATGTTAATGCCGCTCCATGATAGCATGCCAAGTTTCATGAATTTCAGAAGAGTTTTGGATTTACTAGAATTTAAAAACCAGGCATCTCAATGTTTGCAGGCAATCAACGGTGCCCTGGTGTTTGAAATTCATTCCCATTTCTTGCATGGGACCTAAGCATGCACCCAAGGACACATATTTGATTTTTCAACCAATTTATATGCACTGGAGCATGTGCATGTAGTTCAAATTTTAATTATGCACATAAATGCATTGAAAACTCAATTAATGCATAAAAATGTCCAAACGAACCCTGAAAAATCACAAAAATTCACACAACACTCCTCTTGTTCTATGTTGACACGAGAAAAAAATTGAAAGCAATAAGAGGCAATGGATATCGTTTCGTTCCCAAAGGTGGGCGTTCCCTACCGAAAACCATCATGGTTGTTGTGAGAAGCTCCGGTTTGTGAGAAGCATATACCCAAACCTGCCCCAAATGGGATAAATTTTTTACCACGGCAGGTTGATGCCGCTCCATGATAGCATGCCAAGTTTCATGAATTTCAGACGAGTTTTTGATTTACTAGAATTTAAAAACCAGGCATCTCAATGTATTGCCGATCAACGGTGCCCTGGTGTTTGAAATTCATTCCCGTTTCTTGCATGGGACCTATAAGCATGCACCCAAGGACACAGATTTGATTTTTAACCAATTTATATGAACTGGAGCATGTGCATGTAGTTCAAATTTGAATTGTTCACCTGAAATGGCAAGAAAACCAATTTAATGTATAAAATGTTCAAACGAACCCTGAATAATTCCAATTCTTTTATGACACACATATAGTTGCATGTTCACTCCAGATAAAAGGTCTAGCAATTCAAACACCGTCCATTGCCGCTGTGACCCCATTATGTAATTCAAATCAAGATGAAAAATCAAGTAGAACGCACACAGTTTATTATCAGCAACCGTGTGAGATGCAGCACAAAATATCCTGGAGCACCGTAGGTGTATAGTACGCCTATGGCTTACGTGAGGTGCGTCGGCTACAGTCCACAGCCGGCGTCTCAAGCACACTACCTAACTCCCCAAATATTATTTCACTGTTCAATCATCGCCGGTGAAAGATGGGCACGTGGACCCGCGTCTTGAGGGCATCTTCGGTGGCCCACTCCGGCGAGAGCGCGGCCGCAGCTGCCATGCGCTAACAAGGTGCATGAGTGTGGCCGCAATCTGCGACCGGGCGGCAAAGGCAGCCCAAACGGCCGCTGTTGCTTCTCAGGTGGCGGCAGCAACATCTGCCTCGGGGATAGCAACTGGCGAGAGCGGCACGGCAGCTGTCCGTTCTGCTAGGGCTGCCTTAGCCCTGATGGAGGCCGCCCACGACCATGTCGAGGCCGCCCATGCCCAGCTCCTGGCGGTCACCGCACAAATCGAACGAAGCTTCTCCGACAACGGTCGGCAACCCACGGCCGAAGAGCTGGCAAGCGCTGAGAGCGTTCGAGCAGCCGTCCGTTCCTCCGCCGCATACCTTGCGACGACGGAACCCGTCCAAGCCCAGATCGCGTCCGCCCACGCCCAGCTCGTGGTGGCCTTTTCCAAAGAGATGGCCGAGCGGATGGCGAGATGCTTGCCGAGTATGGTGAGATGGATGCCATGGAGCCCATTCCCCAGGAGACCGTCGGGCGCGAGCTGGACATGGAGGCGGCGGCGAAGATCGACGAGCACCAGCCGTAGTAGTACTTTTTGTTTTGTTTAATTAAGAGCACCGGTCTTTAATTTGTTAGAGTTATGTTTAGATCAGCTAGCTCTGTTTAATTGCTAAACTTGCTCGATTAAGAAGTGTGGGTGTGTTGTAGTCTCCTTTGTGTACCCAAATTATGCAAAGACGTGGATGACCACTGTAACCATGGAAATTCGAACCAAAACTTTTGACGTTCAAACCCATCACACACGGGTTAAGCTATCTGAATCATTTGTGATGTCCACATATCGTACACAGTTCCGAATAAGGGACCGTGTCTGACGACACTTTGCGCACCAGTTTTTTCGCTGAAGCGATTCCAGATTTTCGGCTTCCGCGGAAATATCTAACTCCCCGCCCCCTCCCCCTTACCAAAAGCCACATTTTTCCTCTTTCCGCCTTCCTTTCCAAGTTGAAACCTTCACTCCTTGCTTGCAGCGCCGCCTCCTCATCGGCGACCCTCCTTCACGCTGCTCGGCCTCCTTTATCCAGGCACGTAATCCACACCCGACCCCCATCCTCCTCCTCCTTCCACATCCCACATGCCCCGACCACCGGTGCAGCAGAGAAGCAAATCGCGGCCGCATGCACGGATGAGGTCGCGATGGCTGCCATTCGTGCCGACCCCCAGATCTTGAAGGAGCACCTTGTCATTTGCTAGCTATGCCGGTTAAGCATGCTCGGTCTACCTGTTGCGTGTGCTGCTCCTGCCTTTCCTTCACAAATTCTACTGAATTGTGCTATCTAATTTTACCATGCAATCTGTTGCTCTAGTGTATATGTTCTATATGTTGTGTAGTGTGGTGCTCACTTATTAATTGTTTTGTTAATTAGTTGTCGTCTTCAGTTAACTGTTTGGTTCAATTCTGCAAATGTGAAGTTCAATTCTTCAGGCTGCAATTTTGTATTGTCTTCCATGTGAGAAATAAATCGAATTTATCTTTACAAAATTGTGGGTGCATTCTGTTATTGTATACCGTGTGAGGAATAAATTGAATTTGGATGTAGTAAATACATGAGAAACAAATACAATTGCTACAATTGGCTGTAGTGAACTGTTTGGTTAACTGTCTGATCTTCTATTAGGAGTATGTTATATTGTGCAACGTGGTGCTCAGTTAATGTTTGGTTCATTTGTTGTGGTGTTTAGTTAACTGCTTGGTTCAATTCTGCAATGCTATGTCCAATTGTCGTGGGTAGAATTTTGTATTGTTGTGCATGTGATTAATAAATCGAATTTGGCTGCACTTAATACATGAGAAACATATACAAGTGCTATATTTCCTAGTTCTTAATCATGCTTGGTTTGGATAAATGGGTTTTCCGTGTGGCTTGAATTAATCTGATGAATCTGCAATGTGATTATTTTTCATCAACATATTTTACTGATAGCATGCGAACCCTTACTTAACCTGATGACTAACTACCTTATATGTGTTGCAGGGAAATAATGGGAAGCACCGAGGTTTACAATCGAGGTTAGCACGTGCATGGTCCGTTGTCTAATAGCACATTATTGTGCAATTGCAGGAACCATTCTAATATTTAGGTTTTTAACAATTTGGTCTTGCACATGTAGGTCCTGCTGTCAGAGGTTTTGACCCACTATTCGACCCTTTTTGCATATGGGGAAATGAGTTGTCCATGAATATCAATCAAATCAAGAAACTCAGAAAGATTGTTAGGATAAAGAAATTAGCGACAAAAAACAACAAGATATTTGTATGCACAATGAAGAAGACATCAGTTCACTACAAGATGGTACTAACTATTATACCTTGCCTTTTTTTTATTCCTTTGCCCCATTTCCAATATAGAGAAGATATTTATGCACATCCTTGTTTTCAGGCCTTTCCAAAGCAGTTCACTGATGATTACCTCTCAAACCACCTCTATAGTCAGGAGGCGAGGAAGGTTTTCATACAACACCCACGGTTGAATATTGAAGTGTTCCTGAAGAGGACGAAGGACGGACGGTCAATCATCCACAGGCACTGGCCTAAAGTTGCGAAGACCTTAAACATGAATGAAGGCTCAATATTTGCCTTCCGCTTCAGCAGTTTTCCAGATGAGATGCATTTGTCTATATACCGTCTATGATGCTAATTTCGAAAGGTTCTACATGTTGCATGTGGAACTTGCTGCTGGTACAGTTGTGTAATGGGGTAGCTGAGTGCTGAATATTGAACTGCTTCCTTAATATGGAAATGAAATATATTGTGTGCTTAATATGAAATGTCAATTAGATTAATAAATGGATTTATGAATAATCGGATAATTAGCCTGCTAATGGCGAATTTGCCTGCTAATTGGGTTTTGCTATTGCAAACGGTTGTTGAAAAAATACCGTGGGCGATGACCTCAGGCAACGCACATAGTTTCTAGGAATAAAGCGTGTTGGATCAGTGAACAATCACACACGACTTTCTCTTGAAAACTGTTTGCGTTAGGCCACCTTGCGCAAACGTTTACCACATAAAAACTGTGTGTGATGGACAGCCTTTGCCACACAGTTTCTTCTACGGACCGTGTGTGATACATTCAATAATGCAAATGATTTAACAGGAAAAATTGTGTGTGATGTACCTGTGAACGGAAATGTTTTCCTTGGAGCGACTGTGTGGGATGTACATACGAACGGAAACGTTTAGCGGGGACTGGCTGTGTGGGATGTACTTGCGACCGGAAACAATTTCGCCGTATAATTGTATTTTTTAGCTCTACTATACGTATTTCCGTATTTGAGCGCTCACCGGTCGCACACGACCTCATTTTGCCAAACGTGTGTGCCAGGAGGGCATATCGCCGACGGTTTCTGGGTCGTGTGGGAAGGACCCCCCTATCGCCCACACTCACTTGGCGAGGGTTACAAATGCCGTCGCGGAAAGGGGTTTTAAACCATTTGTTTAGGACCGACGCACACCAGTGAAACCTACTCTATACAATAAATAAAGTATGGCATAGTAACTTCGAATAAACCTACACTATACAATAAAGGATTTATGGTATATTACATCCGCTGGGCATCGAAGTTCGCCACCAGTGATCATAAAGCGCAACGAAGAAGCAGATTACAAAAAATGGGCACCATTGCAGCATAACAAAATAATACTGAACCAAGACCACTTCCAAGACAGTTCAAGAAAGGTTAGCCTTTGCGCGGGAACTGCTGCGCAAGCTGCTAAGCAAGGCTCTGAGACCGGCCTAGCATGTCGGTCATAGCTTCCAGGTGTAGTTGTTTAGAAATGAGTCTCTCATTGGTGTTCTCCGCAATCTTTCTTAGAGATAGGACTTCAAGTTGAAGTTGAGTTGCAGAATGCCTTTCTGCTAGAACTTGGGACTGAAGAAGTCGAATTGATTCAGACAGCGAATTCTATCTGCTTGTCTGACTGCTAGTCTCAAGTAACTTGAACACTACATCAAGACAAGACTTTGGGGTTGTCTCGCTATCTTCAAGATGTTTTGCCTTCTTTGCTGCAATATATGTTGGGTTTGTCTCACAGCCTTCAGCAAACTTGTGCATGCCATCAGGCATATCACGCTGAAACAAGCACAGAGATGACAGGTTTTGCACGTGTATAAACAAAGATGATAACTGTTTTGTCAATTCCATCCAATTTCAAATTAGAAAATAAAGAGTAAGTTCAAAATATCAATAGCACAATTTGGCATTCTTCATAATGCGGGGAGCTTCACCACACTACTAGATTACCATGTCAACATAACAAGCATAGATGAAGGGCAAAGACAATCATTGTATCTATTTTGGTTAATGTGCATGGCATGTTGTTCATATCATTAGCCACATCAGTAAGATAAAATAGGAGATGACAAGGTGCAAACGTGAGCTGCTTCACCACACACTGGATTATAGATCCACAAAAGCAAGCATACATAGAGGGAGTATTGAGTACTGTGCATGGTGTCGGTGTCAAAACCGGCGGATCTCGGGTAGGGGGTCCCGAACTGTGCGTCTAAGGTCGATGGTAACAGGAGACAGGGGACACGATGTTTACCCAGGTTCGGGCCCTCTTGATGGAGGTAATACCCTACTTCCTGCTTGATTGATCTTGATGAATATGAGGATTACAAGAGTTGATCTACCATGAGATCGTAATGGCTAAACCCTAGATGTCTAGCCTATATGATTATGATTGCCTCTACGGACTAAACCCTCCCGTTTATATAGACAACGGAGGGGACTAGGGTTGTACAGAGTCGGTTTACAGAGGAAGGAATCTACATATCCGAACGCCAAGCTTGCCATCCACGCAAAGGAGAGTCCCATACGGACACGGGAAGAAGTCTTTTGTCTTGTATCTTCATAGCCCATTAGTCCGGCCCATGTTACACAGCCCGGACATCCAACGACCCCTTAATCCAGGACTCCCTCAGTAGCCCCTGAACCAGGCTTAAATGACGAGGTGTTCGGCGCGTAGATTGTCTTCGGCATTGCAAGGCGGGTTCCTCCTCTGAATACTCCAAAGCTGCCAGAAAACGTGTCCGGCTCTGCAAAACAAGTACCACACACAACCACAGAGAGTATAATATTTCACGAGTCCAATCTACCGACAACTTCTGTAGCGTGGCATCACGTCGCTGCCCGGTCATTATTTCGAACCGTTTTTAGCCTCCCGCTCCTTGTTTCAAGATGTGGTTTTATTGGCACGTCCAGTCGAAGCAGAGATCGTGTCCCCTATTGCGGGATTCCCATCAATACGGGTGTGGGTAATCCAACCACGTCGTCTGCACGACCCTTTAGGGAATAGGCGAGTTTTAAGGCGAGTGGGGAGGCGCTTGATATTCGCTGCCTTTATAAGGAGATAAGGATTCACCTTTTCACCCACGCCTTCCTTCTCTCTGCCCATCCATTCTCGAGCTCCAGCGCCCAAGCTTCCACCCTTTCCGCCTCAAAAAAGCACTCCGACCATGTCCGGATCTGGAGCGCAGGGCACCCTCCAGGAAATCCAGGAGGCCAGGAAAATCGCAGCGGGTAAGGCCTTTATATTGCAGAGCAAACATGTGAAGAAAAGGTACCTCTTACTGACCCGGATTTGGAGTTCTCCAGGAGCGTTTGCGGATCTGCCGCGCAGTGTTGCTGACGCTGCCGAGTTCTTCTGAGCCGAAGAAGGGAGTTCAACGGAGAAGCTGTTTTGGTCACAATATCTTGCACCAGAGCATCCGGTGCCCTTTAGCGATCAGCTAAAACAGTTGACCAAACTGCATAGGGTGGCCGAACTGGCCATGAAGGATTTGATAATCCGTTTGTGGCCTGCCAAAGCCATACCCAGCAGCTACTTCGGGCTCGTGAAGCGGCTGGTCAGTGCCTGCCCTCGGCTTGATGCCATCAAGCAGTCGGTCTGCATCGAAGGTGAGCGGATGGCCTTCGCCCGTGTCAAGATGCAGTGGGCGAAGATAGACACCGTCACGCTCGCGACCGAGGGACCGCCCGCTGGCAAGGAGTACCACACGCCCGAGCGGTATTTTGATGATGTCCTCAAGGGATCCCGCATTGTAGAGGGCCAGTGTTCAAAAGACATTATCTTTGAATGAATACAAAAATTTGATAACATGAGGGATCCCTCATGTTATCTTGTCTTGTATGATGAAACAAAGCCGTTATGTAATATAATGCTTGTTTATTATTTAAAAAATTTCCTCCTGTGCAGCTGTTTTTATTAAATATAAGAGTTGGCCAGTCATCGCCTTCAGCCCCCATGTAGGTAGTACGGGGGTGTTCGGGATGGAATCTAAACACTCTTGATCCAAGAATTTGGTCCTTGGAGGAGGTGTTTAGCGTAATGAACCAGGCAATCGGACTATGTGGCTTTATCACCCTCACTTAGCCATAGGAGTTTGATGATAAAAATGTAGGCGCAGCCCCTAGTTAGCATTTAACCCGGACTAGGGTGCTGTAAACACCTGATTGGATGAAGGCCGATTCATCGCATAATGCGGAAAAAATCGCAAAAGATTTGTAACCTCCGAACAGCTGACCGGCTCACGCCGCATCATGACAGTCAGTTTTCGGCTTTCTCTACTGAGGTGCTCATCTGGATAAACCAGGACACAATCGCAGTAGTTCTCCCTTTACTACCCTAGCCGATATAGCGGAACGTAAGGTAGTAAGCACAGGAGCCGGGCAACCCAACTATTGACCAAAGACATGATTCGAAGCCGATGCATATAATGCTAAAATTCGGGGTGCCGAACTGACGGTAAAAAGTGTTCGGACTTTGTTGCCGTAGCATGGAGCATAATGAAGCCCCTGGTGAATTAAAGCATACCAAAGTGTACGGGTGCAATTGATTAGAATAGCAAAATAAAATGAAGTAGTAAGCTAGTGCCACGTAAGTTGGGCCGCAAACTGTTTCCATTATAGTTTGATTAATACGTCAAAGCGTATTTGTACAAATAGTGCGATAAGCAACCTGGCTATTTAACATGCCAAAACCAACGGGGGCTGCGTGCGGGTCCCGAAAACAGGTAGAATGATCGTCAAGAAGAACATATAGAGATTCCCCCATACGTCTGTACCGCTTGCCACCTTGGTATATCTATTCTTCGAAAGGACCGATGATCAGGCCGTCAGGAAGGTCCTGTAAAAAAGAGACCAAAAAATGGTAAGAAGGAAAAGGAAAAGTATCTGTGGGAGCCGTATGATGAACCCTAATCAAGTTATGCATCCGTCTATGCCCATGGTATTTTGAGTCCGTAGTTATGTACGCGTGGTACGAACGCCGCCATTTGGTCGGGACTAAGACGGAGGCCAAATTGCTAGTCGAGCTCTTGACGAGCTGGACTGTCCTGCTGCAGAGTAGTCCGGACTCGTATGACAGTGTCCGGGAGCTTGGCCGCCGAATTAAGGTTCTGCTTGAGAAGGCCGCTCTGTACTTCTGCTGCCAGAGCTGCGGTGTGCTCCTCGGTACGGAGGGAGCGTTTCGTGTTTCCATTGACTGTTATGACACTGCGTGGTCCGGGCATCTTGAGCTTGAGACAAGCATAGTGTGGCACCGCATTAAATTGAGCAAATGCGGTTCGTCCAAGCAGCGCGTGATAGCCACTGCGGAAGGGGACGATATCGAAGATCAGGTCTTCGCTTCGGAAGTTATCCGGAGATCCGAAGACGACCTCCAATGTGATTGAGCCCGTGCAGCGGGCCTCTACACCTGGTATAACTCCTTTAAAGGTAGTTTTTGTGGGCTTGATCCTTGATGGATTGATGCCCATTTTGCGCACTGTATCCTGATAGAGCAGGTTAAGGCTGCTTCCCCCGTCCATGAGGACTCGCGTGAGGTGGAATCCATCAATGATTGGGTCGAGGACCAGTGCGGCTGAACCGCCATGACGGATACTGGTCAGATGATCCCTACGATCGAAGGTGATCGGACAGGATGACCATGGGTTGAATTTCGGGGCAACTGGCTCTATCGCATAGGCGTCCCTGAGCGCGCGTTTGCGCTCCCTCTTGGGGATATGGGTAGCACATATCATGTTCACCGTTTTAACCTGGGGGGAACTTCTTCTGTCCCCCTGTGTTTGGCGGATGGGGCTCTTTGTCGTTGTTCTCACTTTGCGACCCCTTCTCCTTATCCTCGGCATTTAACTTGTCGGCCTGCTAAAAATCCAACAACTCCGATGGGTATGATTGGTTGGTTTATCAGGGGTGCCGTGGATCTGACATGGACGATCGAGTATGCGGTCCAAGATGGAAGAGCCTGGATTGTTCCTTTTGTAAGGCTTCTTCCGCCGACCGGACTTGGAGCCACTGAATCCGGCGTTGACCACCATGTCGTCCGTATTGTCACCATTGTTTCGATGCGTATGCCTGTTGCGCCGGGGCTTGCCGTTGCTATTCTTGGCTTCATAGGTGTCAGGTCCACTTGCATTATTATTGCTACGGGCTAGCCAACTATCTTCTCCCGCGCAAAAGCGGGTCACGAGTGTCGTGAAGGCTGCCATCGACTTCGGCTTTTCCTGGCCGAGGTGTCGGGCGAGCCATTCGTCGTGGATGCTATGCTTAAAGGCCGCTAGGGCTTCGGCATCCGGACAGTCGACGATCTTGTTCTTTTTAGTTAAGAACCTAGTCCAGAATTTCATGGCTGACTCTCCGGGCTGTTGGACTATGTGACTTAAGTCATCTGCATCCGGAGGTCGGACGTATGTACCTTGGAAGTTGTCGCGGAAGGCGTCTTCCAGGTCCTCCCAGCTGCCAATGGAGTTTTCAGGCAGGCTGTTCAACCAGTGCCGAGCTGGTCCCTTGAGTTTTAGTGGGAGGTATTTGATGGCATGAAGATCATCACCGCGGGCCATATGAATATGGAGAATGAAATCCTCAATCCACACCGCGGGGTATGTTGTCCCATCATATGATTCGATATTCACGGGTTTAAACCCTTCTGGGAATTCATGCTCCATTACTTCATCAGTGAAGCAGAGGGGGTGTGCGGCGCCACTATATCGGGCCAAGTCGCGACGTAGCTCGGATGGAGTCCGTCTGCGGTTTTCGGCCAGGGCGTGACTATGTTTATCGCGTCCGGCTGGATAGCCGTTGTCGCGCGTCGGGGCGCGTCCCCGTGATCCATAGATCGATCTAGTCTAACCTGCTCATATGTATATCCCCGAGCTGTTGTGTCTCTACCTTTATGGCGAGGCGGTATGGGCTGGTGTTCAGCTTGAGTTGCCGCTTTATCCCGGCCACGTGGTGGTCGTCAGCTGCGTTACGCGCTGACGGTACGGGGTCCAGTGCCTCGTCGTCGAATTGAGGTCGAAGTTTACGCTTCGGGTAACTTTTGGTTGGGCGCTTGAGGCCGTATTCCTCGGCTGCCAGGACATTAGTCCATCTATCATTGAGCAGATCTTGATCAGCTTGAAGCTGTTGCTGCTTCTTTTTCAGGCTCCTTGCAGTGGCTATTAGCCGATGCTTGAAGCGCTCCTGCTCGAGAGGTTCCTCAGGCATGATAAAATACTCGTTGCCGAGGCTCACCTCATCCTCGGAGAGCGGAAGATAATTACTGTCCTCCGAGTCTTCGTTTATGGCATGTTCGTCAGGGCTGACTCGCCCATCTTCCAGTTCGTCCTTTTTGGAAGTTGGCTCAACGGGGTCTTCATTGTCTTGGGCACCGTCTTGAGTATTGTTTTCTCCTGTGCCGGTATTGCTGTTTTTCCACGGCGTGACTTAGAGCGGCGCCGCCGTCGTCGGTGCTTTAGCTGTATCTCAGGAGGTTTATCCTCGACTGGGTCTTCTTTGCCATCGCCGCTATTCTCTTTGGGTGTATCCACCATGTACACATCATACGAGGATGTGACCGTCCAGCGTCCGGTAAACGGCGGGTTTTGTGCCTGCTCTTCTCCGGCATCGTCGTCCAAATCGTCGATGTCTTTGGAGCCGTAATCGAGCATGTCAGTTAAGTCCTCGACAGTGGCTATAAAGTGGGTGGTGGGTGGGACGTAAAATTCCCTACTCTCAGCCCCTAGTCTGGGCTGGGCATAGTTTGGACGTTGCTCCTCTGTAATGACAAGGGATCGCATTAAGTCCAGAGCCTCGCTTAAAGGCGAGGTTTGGCCCGAGAGAAGAGAGCCCGTGGAGTACGGCGAGAGGGAGACTCCTTGGCCGAGCTCACACGGTGCTGACTCCGAGGGTTCGGAGCCAGTGCTCAGAGAAGGGCCCGACTTCATGATGGTTGCCAGCGACACTACTTCCTTCGGCTCTCCCGTAATGGGATTAGTGGCCGCAGATAGTCCGGCGGGCTCAGGAAGCCCGTCTTCGGACCTGGCCATACGCTCCGGATCTAAGGCCAGAGCGGAAGTTGGGGTCGTGAATCCTTGGAAGATCAAGTCTCCTCGGATATTACCGGCATATTCCAGATTTCCAAAACTGATCTGGTGGCCTGGGGCGTAGCTGTCGATCTGCTCTAGATGGCCAAGCGAGTTGGCCCGCAGTGCGAAGCTGCCGAACACAAAGATCTGACCGTGGAGGAAAACCTCCCCCAGGGCAGCATTGTTGCAGATGATTGATGGAGCCATCAAACCTCTTGGCGACGACTGTCGGTGTCAAAACCGGCAGATCTCGGGTAGGGGCTCCCAAGTTGTGCGTCATGGATCGATGGGTAACAGGAGACAGGGGACACGATGTTTTACCCAGGTTCGGGCCCTCTCTATTGAGGTAATACCCTACTTCCTGCTTGATTGATCTTGATGAATATAGGGTTACAAGAGTTGATCTACCTCGAGATCATATGTTGTGGTCTAAGACCTAAGGGTATGATGAGTAATGTCATAATGATCTATCGACTAGCCTGGCCTCGGCTTATATAATGTACCGGAGGCCTAGGATAACAAGAGTCCTAGTCGAATACTTCGGTGGAGAGGAGTCCTTGTATTGTTCACCAAGTCTTGGGGAATCTTCCTCATGTATGTCATCGGCTGTCCAAACTGGCCCATGAGTAAACGGCCATGGGGGTCCTCAGCCCAATCCAACTGATCGGGAGACGACGTGGTGAGTACCCACTAGTCCAGGACACCGTCAGTAGCCCCTTGAACCAGTCTTCAAGTTGGGGGCACTCCTCGATTCTTTCGAACTGTTCTTCATCTTCGGTCGTCGGTCTTGAAAACTGGTTCAACAAATCTTCTCATCTTCGATCTTGAGGATCGCCGAAGTGAATCCGAAGAGTTTACACGTCGGGTATCCGAGGAGCCCTTTAAGTCTTCGGCCTTAATCAATGCCGTGTTATTTTTATGCCACGCATTGGGTTTGAAGTGTTTCCCGTGCGGCGGTGTCCTCTTGCATCCAAGCTCCAACGCCGGACTACATTCGAGGTATCTTTTGCAGCCGAGCACCAACACCGGACCGCTTCCGAGCTCCAATGCCGAAATGTATCCGACCTCCAACGCTGGACTATATCCGAGCTCTAACACCGGACTATATCCGAGGTGTCATAGATCACCTTGGTACAAAAAAGTTGAAGGAGTTTAGCCGAGCTTAATGCCGGAAATGCCCTCTATGGAGCGAGCCACTTGCATCCGAGCTATCCTGAAATACTTTTGAGGTGGTTCAGCACCTCGGTCATGGGCTGATTGTTTGCGGATTTTATTTCCGATGAGTGTAAATTTATTTGCTGTCAATATGTATAACTAGTAGCCCTCAAGGTGTGTGTCGATCTAAAACCTAAGATGCACCTGAAGGAAAACATGAAACTGCTGATCCTAGTAGCCCCTGAGACTCAGGTCGATGCACGAAATCGGCCTGAGGATCAACTCCTAGCTCGGCAGCATATGTAGGAATAAAAACGCAGTGTAATATATTAAAGATAATAGTGATCGGCGAACGGACCCTTGAGAGAGGGTCTTGAGAAGTTGCCGTAATATATTAGCTTGATGCCGTTAGGTCCAGATGGTACCTGTTGTTGTCCCAAGACGCGTTTGCCTATAGTTCGGTCAAGCCGAACACTAAGCACTTTGAATTTTCTGCATTGAACAGGCAATGCAGTAGCCCCCGAGACTGGTCGGGTGGCAACACCAGATCAGGGGATCGATGTGCCCCTTTAATATTCATAAATAATAAGCCCGAAGCCCAGTAGCCCCCGAGCCTTAATGCGGGCACGGGTGGCCGAATTAAGGATCGATATCCATAGTAAAATCATAAATTATGTGTAATCACTCTATGTATCCAAGTACTTTACATCATTAATGCTCGGATCCGCATTGTACAAAACTTTGTTGATCGACCATCGGCTTCAACCTCTTCGGCCAGTAGCCGAGGAGTGTTTTCCTACTTTATAAAGCCGTTATAAGGGCAAAGATTTATGGAAAACAAGGCAATCCGGCCATACGGTTTTATAAACAAAGGTACACGGAGAGATATGTTATATTACGTTTTAACGTAAGAAACATCTTTCAAAGAAAATAGTCCCGCTATTAGTTCCTTTCTTTGGGTCGTCATGCTTATCATGATCATGAAACCTCACCTCCGATCGATGTGGGAGGAAAATATTGAGGATTTAGTTCGGGGAAAGTTCCCGAACTCTATGGTATTAATGAACCAAAATTTTCACTTCTGTCATTGCCGACCAATGTGATCCTTTAAGATTGCTAGCTTTCGGCTTCACCCAGTCTGAGGTACTTACTCAGATGACCCGGTAGTTGATACGTCTCCAACGTATCTATAATTTTTGATTGTTCCATGCTATATTATATTCTATTTTGGACATTAATGGGCTTTATTATACACTTTTATATTATTCTTGGGACTAACCTATTAACCGTAGGCCCAGCCCAGAATTGCTTTTTTGCCTATTTCAGAGTTTCCCAGAAAAAGAATATCAAACGGAGTCCAAACGGAATGAAACCTTCGGGAAAGTTATTTTCGGAACGAATGTGATCTAGAGGACTTGGACCCTACGTCAAGAAAGCAACCAGGAAGGCACGAGGTAGGGGGCGCGCCTACCCCCTGGCCGCGCCCTCCACCCTCGTGGGGCCACGTTGCTCCACCGACGTACTTGTAGCAACCAGACCTCAAACAGTCTGATCTACCGTGCACCAATGTCATCCCTGGATCAGTAATGCTGACACGCACAGTACTTGGAGGATTTATAACAGAGTAGCAATCACACACTTATTACATCGAGTATCTCAAGAGAGAAATAAGTATGACAAATATGGCTTAAAGCCATCTAAAACGATAACAGCAGAAGACTTGGAAGATAAGTGAGTCCATCAACTCCAACGGCATCACTGAGTATAAGACCATGACCTAAGGCACCTTACTCGTCGTCTGAAAAGTCTGCAACATGAAACGTTGCAGCCCGAGAATGGGTCAGCACATGGAATATACTGGCAAAATAACACATAGAGAGTAATGAACAGAATGATGCTATCACTACATGCATATTTGGCTAGTGGAAAGCTCTATGGTTACTGTTTTGCAAAAAAGCCAATTTTTCCCTACTGCAAAGGAATAAATTTTATTTAACTATCATGGTGATTGTGAAACATTGAGATGGTTGACAGCATCTCAATCCCAATTAAGTATCATCATTAACCCAACAAAATTAATTAAAGTAACATGATGATGAGATTCACATGATAATCCAGATACTAGATACTCAAGATGTCCATAACCGGGGACACGCCTAACCATGATTAGTTTATACACTCTGCAGAGGTTTGTGCACTCTTCCCCACAAGACTCGATCGCCTTCGCTTGATTCTCGCACTACATGATGTTTGAGAAACGGATGACCGAGACACAGTCTTTCAGAAACAATAACTCTTTACTCCGGGTGGACAGTTACACCTACTTTCCCCTACATCTGCTAGCCCACCTCTTCAAGAGATCATGTAACCTACTCAACTATACTAGAGCCCATAATAGCTTGTGGCTGCACACGGAAGTTTCTAGCATGAATAATCTCATGATCCCTTTGAGCCTGGGTGGCGGTCCTTAGAAAAACAGGCAACACTGGATTCCCCAGGTGCCTCCATCCACCCAGATGTGTGTTTTAGTTGCCACCTTAAGTAAACCATTAATTAACAATCTCACATCTGTCATGGATACACTCACCCAATCCACGTCTACTAGCATAGCATAGCAATATAAGCAAACGTAGAAGTAACTCCCAAAGGTTTGATATTAAAACAGGGCAATAGGTACTACCTCATCTACTTCCCGATTCCCACAGTTTAAATCAGATCCTAACCATGCAATGTTTGAGGGTTGATCTAATGCAATAAAACTGGGTAGTAAAGAGGTATGATCAAAGTGTTACTTCCCTTGCTGATGATCCATGAAACCTAGAGATTCGAAGTAGCAAGCGGCGCACTCCGGGTACTCTATCGCAAAAAAACAAGCATACAGTAAGCACTCACTAATGCACATGTAAAAATCAAATAAAAGATCCAACCAGAAAGTTCAACTCAGGAACTCTGGTTTGCAAAAAGAATCAAATCAAACGAAGCAACGAAAGTCAAACGGCGAAAGAAACAAGCTTCGTTTACTAATCTGGATCTAGGTCAAATTTTATAGTAGAAAAACTTGTTTGAGTTGGTTAAACGGAAAGAGAATTTCGAGACGAAACTCTAGGCGCTTGAATCGCCTGATTCCGATAAACGAGCGAAAAGATAAACTAAAACGAAAAACAGATCGGAAATCGCGATCTGGAATAATCGCGGAAAATCCGACGAAAAAGAAAACTGACGAACAGTTAATCGAACGGACGTTCGTTAACTGCGACTAACCGACGAACACGTTCGTTAAAACGAATGGACCGGCGAACGTTCACTAACTAACTAAACCGAAGAAAAAAATAAACCGGTCTATTTAAAAAAATAAACCTAGGGTTTCAAAATAAACCGAATCGGTTTTAAAAAAACCGGACTCCGGCGGCGGCGGCTTCGGTTACCTCCGACGAGGTTACTCCGGTGGGGCGGGACGGGCTCCGGCGGGGCTTCGGGGGTGCGGCGGGGTAGGGGGCGTCGACGGGAGGCGACGGGCGGCGACGAGGGGGCTTCGGGCGGCGGCGTTCGGCGGCTCCGGCGTCGGCTCCTTCGGGCGTCGGCGTTCGGCGGCTCCGGCGGGGCTCCTTCGGCGGCGGGGCGCAGGACGGGGTGAGGGAGGCGGCGGGGCGCGGGTTCTTATAGAAGGGGAGGAGGGCTGCCGTGGGGGAGGGGGCTAGGCGGCGGGGTGGCGGCCTCGAGCCGAACTCGGGCGGCGGCGTGTGCTCGATCCGGTCTCCAGGAGGGAGACGGAGGCGCGGGGAGATGGGCCGGCCTGGCTCGGCTCGGCCTCGGCCCAGTCGAGCGCGGGATTTTTTTTAAATAATAATTCCGCCAAAAAAAATCCTAGAAAAATAAATAAAAATCTAAAAATGCCAAAATAAACTTTCACCGTCTAATTAAAATAATTAGAACGAGATGAACATTTTCTTGGCCCAAAAATGCAGTTTTGAAAACGTGCAATTTTTCTAATGCAAATAAAATCCGAATAAAATCAAATATTTGATTTTAATATTTTTCCTCCAATATTTCAATTATTTTGGAGAAGTCATATTTTCTCCTCTCATTTATTTTAATATGAAATATCTTTAGGAGAGAAATATAATTAAAACCAAAATCCTCGTTTCATTATTTGATAAAAATCAAATATGAAAACCGGGGAAATCCCCAACTCTCTCCTAGGGTCCTTGAGTTGCTTGGGATTTCGAGGATTGCGAACGAGAAAGCAATAAAATATGATATGCATGATGATCTAATGTATAACATTCCAAATTGAAAATTTGGAATGTTACAAACCTACCCCCCTTAAGAGGAATCTCGCCCTCGAGATTCGGGTTGGCTAGAAAATAGGTGAGAGTGGTCTTTCCGTAGATCTTCCTCCATTCCCATTACCATTCTTGGGTCCACTATGGTTGTGCGAACCTCCTCCATGGGTATGCTGAAAAGGTCCTCTTGAATTTGGGGTAAAACATGGCTTCTGATGAGCTCCAGAATTGTACTTCCCTTGTCCATACTTCCTCTTGCGGCTTTCAATCTGTTGCTGCTTCCCTTCAATCATTAGAGCTCTATCTACCAACTCCTGATAGTTGTTGAAGGTTGCTACCATTAACTGAATGCTCAGCTCATCATTCAGTCCTTCCAGAAACTTCTCCTGCTTGGCTGCATCTGTAGCAACGTCATCTGGAGCATAACGTGCTAACTTACTAAAGTCCTCCACATACTGGCCTACGGTGCGTCCTCCTTGGCGTAGGTTGCGAAACTCACGCTTCTTCATAGCCATAGCTCCTGCTGAAACATGGGCAGTACGGAAAGCTTGCTGAAACTGGTCCCATGTGACAGTGTCAATAGGGTGTGCGGCTGTGTAATTCTCCCACCATGATGCTGCGGGTCCATCAAGCTGATGTGCGGCAAAACGCACTCTCTCCGCATTTGTGCATCCGGCAGTGGTCAATTCCCTTCCAACCTTGCGGAGCCAATCATCTGCAACAATCGGCTCGGTGCTGCTGGAAAACACCGGCGGATTTAGCCTCAAGAAACGGGCTAAGTGATCAACAGGTGGTGGTGGTGGGTTGTTGTTGTTGTTGCCTTGGTTCTGTACTAACACTTGCATCAGGGCATTCTGCTACTGAATCAACTGAGTGATCTCCGGTTGGAAAACAAATCCGGTGTCGCGTCTCGGAGGCATCTGATAGGTTTAGAAAAGATGAGAATTTAGAATAGAATGAGGTCTAGAGAGAAAACACTACCCATATGCTCATGAGACAAACACAATCAATATCACTCAATCAATTCAAACAAGGCATACAATCGATCTAACTATCGTTACAAAGTGCTCGGACTATACTATATACATGGGGAAATACTACTACTGATTATGGTGGTCTACTAGAAATTTTGATCGGTCAAAGACTCCATGATATCTGCTCCAGCTTCATCAACAAAATCATCTTCACTGGGGTGTGAGTCGGTGTCGTCGATGATGATGTAGTTATCCGGGCAAGCGCAATCATCACCTTCTCCTCCTGGTGCTGGGTCTCCCATGAATACTCCGATCTTCTTTATCAGGTCGTCATTCTTCTCCACCAGTGCGACGATTTCCTCCATATAATCCTCGCGTGTAGCCTTGAGTTCTTCCTCCAACTCCGTGATCTTGGTCAATGCCTTCTTCAGATCTATCATGTCTGCGCACATCTGGTTCTCCTGGCGACGAATGTGTTGGTTTTGCTCCTGGATGAAAGCTGCAATTGATCCATCCTTCTTGGTGCTGATCATCTCCCATTGCTCATCTCGGCGTCCATAAATCTGATAAATAGTGTCCTTAAGCTCCCTGTGGTAGACTTCTCCAATGCGTCCCATAGTGATGTGGGCTGCCATGCTCTTCCCTAAACTCCAGGTTGGTGCATCAAAGGAAAACTCTATAGGCTCAATGACTGGCGTAAACGTCCGTCCTGGAACTTGAACTTGAATCTTCCAGCGCTCCTCTTCGGGTAGTGTGGCGTTGTAGGTCCCGGTGAAGCTTGGTATTCCGTTCAGGTACTTAGTGACTTCCTTCAAGTGTCGTCAAAAGGTGTATCTTCATCCGGTTGCATGAACTTGTTCCTTGCATCTGCCATTCCTAAAAGAGTAGAAAGTGGAGAGGAGTCAGAAATGAGAAGAGAGTAGTGTAGGGTTTAAGCTTAGTGGTCGTGTCCTACAGTCAGCGTGTGCTCTGATACCACCTTGTAGCAACCAGACCTCAAACAGTCTGATCTACCGTGCACCAGTGTCATCCTGGATCAGTAATGCTGACACGCACAGTACTTGGAGGATTTATAACAGAGTAGCAATCACACACTTATTACATCGAGTATCTCAAGAGAGAAATAAGTATGACAAATATGGCTTAAGGCCATCTAAAACGATAACAGCGGAAGACTTGGAAGATAAGTGAGTCCATCAACTCCAACGGCATCACTGAGTATAAGACCATGATCTAAGGCACCTTACTCGTCGTCTGAAAAGTCTGCAACATGAAACGTTGCAGCCCGAAAACGGGTCAGCACATGGAATATGCTGGCAAAATAACACAGAGAGAGTAATGAACAGAATGATGCTATCACTACATGCATATTTGGCTGGTGGAAAGCTCTATGGTTACTGTTTTGCAAAAAAGCCAATTTTTCCCTACTGCAAAGGAATAAATTTTATTTAACTATCATGGTGGTTGTGAAACATTGAGATGGTTGACAGCATCTCAGTCCCAATTAAGTATCATCATTAACCCAACAAAATTAATTAAAGTAACATGATGATGAGATTCACATGAGAATCCAGATACTAGATACTCAAGATGTCCATAACCGGGGACACGATTAACCATGATTAGTTTATACACTCTGCAGAGGTTTGTGCACTTTTCCCCACAAGACTCGATCGCCTCCGCTTGATTCTCGCACTACATGATGTTTGAGAAACGGATGACCGAGACACAGTCTTTCAGAAACAATAACTCTTTACTCCGGGTGGACAGTTACGCCTACTTTCCCCTACATCTGCTAGCCCACCTCTTCAAGAGGTCATGTAACCTACTCAACTATGCTAGAGCCCATAATAGCTTGTGGCTGCACATGGAAGTTTCTAGCATGAATAATCTCATGATCCCTTTGAGCCTGGGTGGCGGTCCTTAGAAAAACAGGCAACACTGGATTCCCCAGGTGCCTCAATCCACCCAGATATGTGTTTTAGTTGCCACCTTAAGTAAACCATTAATTAACAATCTCACATCTGTCATGGATACACTCACCCAATCCACGTCTACTAGCATAGCATAGCAATATAAGCAAACGTAGAAGTAACTCCCAAAGGTTTGATATTAAAACAGGGCAATAGGTACTACCTCATCTACTTCCTGATTCCCACAGTTTAAATCAGATCCTAACCATGCAATGTTTGAGGGTTGATCTAATGCAATAAAACCGGGTAGTAAAGAGGTATGATCAAAGTGTTACTTGCCTTGCTGATGATCCGTGAAACCTAGAGATTCGAAGTAGCAAGCGGCGCACTCCGGGTACTCTATCGCCAACAAACAAGCATACAGTAAGCACTCACTAATGCACAGGTAAAACTCAAATAAAAGATCCAACCAGAAAGTTCAACTCAAGAACTCTGGTTTGCAAAAAGAATCAAATCAAACGAAGCAACGAAAGTCAAACGGCGAAAGAAACAAGCTTCGTTTACTAATCTGGATCTAGGTCAAATTTTACAGTAGAAAAAACTTGTTTGAGTTGGTTAAACGGAAAGAGAATTTCAAGACAAAACTCTAGGCGCTTGAATCGCCTGATTCCGATAAACGAGCGAAAAGATAAACTAAAACGAAAAACAGATCGGAAATCGCGATCTGGAATAATCGCGGAAAATCCGATGAAAAAGAAAACTGACGAACAGTTAATCGAACGGACGTTCGTTAACTGCGACTAACCGACGAACACGTTCGTTAAAATGAACAGACCGGTGAACGTTCACTAACTAACTAAACCGAAGAAAAAATAAACCGATCTATTTAAAAAAAATAAACCTAGGGTTTCAAAATAAACCGAATCGGTTTTAAAAAAACCGGACTCGGGCGGCGGCGGCTTCGGTTACCTCCGGCGAGGTTACTCCGGCGGGGCGGGACAGGCTCCGGCGGGGCTTCGGGGGTGCGGCGGGGTTGCGGGCGTCGACGGGGTGCGGCGGGGTTGCGGGCTTCGGCGGGGCTCCGGCGGGGCTTTGGAGAAATCATATTTTCTCCTCCCATTTATTTTAATATGAAATATCTTTAGGAGAGAAAAATAATTAAACCAAAATCCTTGTTTCATTATTTGATAAAAATCAAATATGAAAACCGGGAAAATCCCCAACTCTCTCCTAGGGTCCTTGAGTTGCTTGGGATTTCGAGGATTGCGAACGAGAAAGCAATAAAATATGATATGCATGATGATCTAATGTATAACATTCCAAATTGAAAATTTGGGATGTTATAGTACTTCTTCCTCCTATATATACCTACGTACCCCCAAACTACCAGATACGGAGCAAAAAACCTAATTCCACCGCCACAACCTTCTGTACCCGTGAGATCCCATCTTGGGGCCTTTTCCGGCGCTCCGCCGGAGGGGGCATTGATCATGGAGGGCTTCTACATCAACACCATAGCCTCTCCGATGATGTGTGAGTAGTTTACCTCAGACCTTCGGGTCCATATTTATTAGCTAGATGGCTTCTTCTCTCTCTTTGGATCTCAATACAAAGTTCTCCACGATTCTCGTGGAGATCTATTCGATGTAATCTTCTTTTGCAGTGTGTTTGTTGAGACCGATGAATTGTGGGTTTATGATCAAGTTTATCTATGAACAATATTTTAATCTCCTCTGAATTCTTTTATGTATGATTGGTTATCTTTGCAAGTCTCTTCGAATTATCAGTTTGGTTTGGCCTACTAGATTGATCTTTCTTGCAATGGGAGAAGTGCTTAGCTTTGGGTTCAATCTTGCGGTGTCCTTTCCCAGTGATAGTAGGGGCAGCAAGGCACGTATTGTATTGTTGCCATCGAGGATAACAAGATGGGGTTTATATCATATTGCATGAGTTTATCCCTCTACATCATGTCATCTTACTTAAAGCGTTACTCTGTTCTTTTGAACTTAATACTCTAGATGCATGCTGGATAGCGGTCCATGTGTGGAGTAATAGTAGTAGATGCAGGCAGGAGTTGGTCTACTTGTCGCGGACGTGATGCCTATATACATGATCATACCTAGATATTCTCATAACTATGCTCAATTCTGTCAATTGCTCAACAGTAATTTGTTTACCCACCGTAATACTTATGCTCTCGCGAGAAGCCACTAGTGAAACCTATGGCCCCGGGGTCTATTTTCCATCATATTTAATCTCCCAACAAAAAGCTATTTCTGGCACCGTTTTTATTTTGCTTTCTTTACTTTGCATCTTTATAATAAGAATACCAAAAATATTATCTTATCATATCTATCAGATCTCACTTTTGTAAGTGGCCGTGAAGGGATTGACAACCCCTTTATTGCGTTGGTTGCGAGGATTTTATTTGTTTGTGTAGGTGTGAGGGACTCGTGCGTGGCCTCCTACTGGATTGATACCTTGGTTCTCAAAAACTGAGGGAAATACTTACGCTGCTTTACTGCATCACCCTTTCCTCTTCAAGGGAAAACCAACGCAGTGCTCAAGAGGTAGCATTAGTAACAATCACAGAGGTGCTCCCTTTAGCACCTAGCCGAACAATCGAGAACGTAGGGGTAAGCACAGGAGCCAGGCAACCCAGCTTGGCCAAAATCTTAAGTCAAATTGATGCATATTTATGGCTTTATAACGATGATTGCGGAAGGAGGCCCTCGTATATTAAATACGAACGCCGATGATATGTTTATTTTGACTCCGTTGCAACCATTTATCATTTGAAAGTGGCCCATCGTCGGCTTCCACCCCCTTGTAGAAGCTATGCAGGGTGTTTTCGCAATAACCAAACAACCCTTAGCCGACGTCTCGGTGCCCGAAGGTGGTTGTGTTAGCGGAAACAAGGCAATCAGATATGCGGGCTTTATAACTTTCACTTAGTCATAGGAGCTTTAAACTGGGGAATCTAGCTATGAGCCCCCGGATAGTGTTCGGCGACATCCGAGATCAAGCCGTACACACTTCGGCCAATGTTATGAAAGGCCCGTCATTTAACATGGGATGACCTCTATCGATCTTATAGTTTAACACAGTCATCGGATCGCTGACCAGTTTGCGCTTATTGTGACAGTCAGTTTTCGGCTATCTCCACTGAGGTGCTTTAACCATGCTAGCTGGAAGCACAATCGCAGTGGTTCTCCCTTTGCACACCTAGCAGAATAAAGCGGAACGTAGGAGGCAAGCACAGGAGCCGGGCAACCCAACTATTGACCGAAGTCACAATTCGAAACCGATGCATATATAGCAATATCCGAGAATGTTTTTTCCGAATCTCTAAAGGTGTCCGACGTTGCACTGTGACACTTATGCTGGAAACACACAAATAGTTTAAAAGTGCCATAGGCTTGGAAGACCGAAAAACTTCAGTAAAAACTTGACGTCCGAACTAGATCAAGTGTTCGGTGTCGATCCGAAAATTGGCCTTAGAAAAAAATTGTGCTTCTGTCGTGATTTAACATGACACATCCTATCTCAAGACTTAGAGCGGGTCAGCCTACGGTTTCAACCTCCTATCCCGAAGGCGGAGTACTTCTTGTTAGGCCAGTTTAGCAAAATAAACTCTAGCAGCTTTGAGAGAGAAATTAGGCTCCCCAGCTATTGACCACACACTCGCGTCGAAAAAAAGGAGTGATAGAAAAAGAATTTGCAACGGCTAAGAAGAACACTTATTATAAAACAGCTCATACTAATTTAAGAGCCCCCAAGTGACTTGGATAAAAGAATTTTATGAATGATTGTATGTACCGAAGTACTTATATCATATCTGTGTTCACCCGAACTTTAAACGTGTCTTAACCGACCGTCGGCTTCTCCCTCTTCGGTCAAGGGCCGAAAAGTGTTATGTACTCCACCTGTCGAGAATTTCGATGGTGTTTCCGATAACCAGGCAATCAGGCCATAAGGCTGTAACAGACAAAGCGCGCTCAGGGAACTTATGCTATATTACTAACGAAGTGTAAGAAGCATCTTCGAAGAAAATAGTACCCCCATCGATACCTTTGTTCGGTTGCTCATTGTTACTATGAGACTTGTGCAATAGATTTTTTGTACTCATGAGTTCCGTTGTGTGCCGACCATGATTGAAAACAATAAGAGCGCTAGCTTTCGGCTTCACCCAGTCTGAGGTCCGAGCTCGGATGACCCGATCGTGACAATCGCAGAGGTGCTCCCTTTACTCCCTAGCCGAACAATCGGGAACGTAGGGGTAAACACGGGAGCAAGGCAACCCAGCTTGCGGAACACTTAAGTCAACATGGTGCATATTGTGGCGTAATACACGAACAAGGAACGAAGCCATACAAGTATAATCATATGCAGGTAGAAAGGCTTCATAAACGAAGCCCCCAAGTAAACGGGGTATTTGATTTTGTGTGTCACAAACAAAGTTTTGACAAGGAAGTTTTTCACAAACAACTTTTTGCCAAAAAAGTATAATGCTTGGTCGAACCGAACACAAGTTAAAAATTTAAAACTTTGAGCATGAAAGCGACTTAGCTGGTTAATGTGTTCGGCATTGATGACGCGGTCCGAGCGTGGTGCGGGACGAGGTTCCATCCCCCAAGCCGGTCCCGAGGTGGCGGAGCGAAGAGCTCGGCACTCCGAAGTGGTGCCATATGATGGCCAATGCAGGCTGGCAGAGTGACGCCGAAGTCCCCGACGTGGGTTAATGAAGTGTTGACGAAGCCCCCCGTCCAGTCGAGGTGACATGGTATGTCAGTACGCCAAGGTGACAACACTGCCCAACCTGAATCATTTACCTGTGCACGAAAAATAGTGCAAACCGGAAAAAATAGTAATAATAATAAATTTTAAAAAAATGTAGCATAATAAATAATTTATGAAAAGTGAATAATTAAAGGAATATGGCCCGTGCGCCGAACACCCGATGAGGTAGAACCCTCTCGATGATGCCGAAGTCCCCGAGGCAACCGAACATGTCGGTATAGCAATTCGACCAACAAGGTGATCATGTGAGCCGATTTATGCCGATTGGGACAACGACGTCGGCTTGCCGAAGTGATCCCGTGACGCAGTCGAAGTCGATTACCTACACACATAAAATAGTGCGGTCCAAAAAGGATAATTGCTTTTCGCAAAAATAATTTATTTAAAGAGATGTGGCCTGGCGCCGAAGTCAATGTCAATGCAGGGCGTCGGTGTGACATGGTGAAGGCGTGGCAAAGCCTGAATTCACAAGCCGGTCCGAGTTCCGGATGCGGCGTTCGCCGAACGGTATACGGAAACTGTCCGAACCACCACGCGACCGTTGTTAATGCGGCCACCCTTTGACAGACCTGTGTACAGATGATGGAACGAACCAGAGTAATAATTCCTTAGAAAAATAAACCCAAGCAAGAAAAAATTACTAGGATTAATAGCACCTGGTTTATCTGTTGTAGCAATGTGAAGAAAGGTTACTCCCAAAATTGGGACTTGATCCGCACACCCATTGCATGATGGGCGATGAAGCGACGGCATGACGATGCTGACAAAGGTTGGCTCGCCGAGGCAAAGCCCCCGGTCCAGCTAACGTGACGACGCTGGTTGGCTGGTGACGCCGAAGTCTCCGGAGTAGGTTGATGAAGAGATGGTGAAGCCCCCGGTCGAGCCGAGATGACGGAGCTAGTCGGTAAGGAGATGTTGCAGCTGCCATGTCAGCCGAGGTGTTGAAGCAGTTCGGCGTGATCGACATCAGCTTGAAGAAGCAACAGCGCGGCCATGCCGACGCTGGTCATAACTTGTGACGCGGTCAATGCCGGATTGATGAAGTGACCGAGAGGCGATGTCGGCGCGCCTGACCCGTGCAATCCGCGGGGTGATGGTGTTGGTGATGATTTATCCTTGGCGATTCCGAACTCCTGTTTGGCTCGCCGAGATGGGGATCCGAAGAAGTTGAGCTCGGCTCAACAAAGCGACGACGTGTCTAGCGTAGGTCTGCAGCCGTGGAGCAATATTGCCGGACTGGATTGACACCAGCGTGATGGTGACGATTACCTCAGAGGAGGCTTAAAATTTTATGGGCACGTGTTTAAAAACAACGCACAATGCCCTAGTAGAAAAAAATTCCTTCAAAGAGGTTGTCCAATATCCCGTTCATGAAGAAACATGAACTCCGGACGGATTCGTATTCGCGCAGAAAACAGATCCGAAAATTGGTCCACTCATTGGAAGGTTCCCGGAGTTTGAACTGTCGGATCGAGCTGAATTTGGAGGGGTGGTATATATAGGAATTCCGCAGCAGATGAACGGTTGGATCTTCCAAAGGACCTCCGAGCCGGGCTCTGGAGACCACGCCCCAAACTCATCCGGATTCCCGTCCATATTTGACAGGGCTCCGGTATAGCGACGATTGCCGGAGATTCCTCCATCGGAACTCGACGAAATTTTGCATGATTGTTGTAGACTTAATTCCGTACAATTCCACCGAAGGAATCGTCAAAGCGATGCTCGAGGAGGTGGTGGCAGCGGATACAAGTTTGTTGTCCAGAAAAACAGCACGGTCGCCCGAGGGCAATGTTGACGTTGAGCCCCCGAGCTCCATGGATGATTACTCCATGATCACGATAGAGATCGGAGTTGATGTTGATGAAGGCCCTCGTCCGAACATGATAATTGGAGGTAGGGCACAGTCCTCGATCAAGCCAAGGTGACTAGTCGAGGCGGCGACGAAGACGCCGACATCGCAGTTGATCTGCAGGCGATCCATTGATCCTTTTGCCGACCACACAGCGGAACTCTCAATGAAAGCACCATTGTCAGTGTCAAAACTGGCAGAACTCGGGTAGGGGGTCCCAAGCTGTGCGTCATGGATCGATGGGTAACAGGAGACAGGGGACACGAAGTTTTACCCAGGTTCGGGCGCTCTCTATCGAGGTATAACCTACCTCCTGCTTGATTGATCTTGATGAATATAGGGTTACAAGAGTTGATCTACCTCGAGATCATATGTTGTGGTCTAAGACCTAAGGGTATGATGAGTAATGTCATAATGATCTATCGACTAGCCTGGCCTCGGCTTATATAATGTACCGGAGGCCTAGGATAACAAGAGTCCTAGTCGAATATGTCGGTGGAGAGGAGTCCTTGTCTTGATCACCAAGTCTTGCAGAATCTTCCTCATGTATGTCATCGGTTGTCCAAACTGGCCCATGAGTAAACGGCCATGGGAGTCCTCGGCCCAATCCAACTGATCGGGAGACGACATGGTGAGTATCCCCTAGTCCAGGACACCGTCAATGACGCAGCGGAACTCTCAATGAAAGCACCAATGTCGGTGTCAAAACTAGCGGATCTCAGGTAGGGGGTCCCAAACTGTGCATCTAAGGTCGATGGTAACAGGAGACAGGGGACACGATGTTTACCCAGGTTCAGGCCCTCTTGATGGAGGTAATACCCTACTTCCTGCTTGATTCATCTTGAGGAATATGAGGATTACAAGAGTTGATCTACCACGAGATCGTAATGGCTAAACCCTAGATGTCTAGCCTGTATGATTATGATTGCCTCTACGGACTAAACCCTCCGGTTTATATAGCCACCGGAGGGGACTAGGGTTGTACAAAGTCGGTTTACAGAGGAAGGAATCTACATATCCGAACGCCAAGCTTGCCATCCACGCAAAGGAGAGTCCCATCCGGACACGGGAAGAAGTCTTCTGTCTTGTATCTTCATAGCCCATTAGTCCGGCCCATGTTACACAGCCCGGGCATCCGAGGACCCCTTAATCCAGGACTCCCTCACATGGTATGAATAAGGAATTTGGTTTTACAAGTAAAACTTGTAACTTACGATTGTTGCGAACATGCATTTTGATAGAAACAACAAACTAAACAGCAGTTAACGATAGTGAGTATGCGCAAATTAAACAACAGTTGAGGATAAAGGCTTTAGAAGGACTGACTTACATTAACAGTTAACACTGGCTTTATAATGCCGTTCTCCATGTCAAGGGAAGGATAACTCAAGAATTTCAGTACATAATCTTCTTCATAAGCATTGCATGTACTCTACATTTTGTAGAGAGTAATTATTGATATGATAATACTGGAAGGGATAGAGGATAATGAAGATAAGATGTAGATTGATGCTACATAATCAACTACCAATCCCTGGAAGTACAAGCGCTACAGGACAAAATGTACTGACAAGAGCAATGGGCTACACTTCTGCGCTGGCATTGTCTGTGTATTCAACTTTTTTGGTAAGGTTAAATATAGATCTGATATTTTTTAGTAAATTGTGGGTGAGGGAGATAAGATGCAGAATGCTACACAATGAACCAATCCCTCTTCCCATAATATAAGAGTGTTTTGAACACTGGTGTACTGTACAAAACGTTCTTATATTATGGGACGGAGGGAGTAGTTGTTAATGTAAGTACAGTGATAGACGACATTCAGTCCTTACAAGAGGACTGCAGAGCTAAACCTCTTCAAAAGCATTGGGTTGATTCTAAATTTATGTAAGAGTCCATACGGATCTTATAATGTCCACCAAATGGACGATAATGAGGCTAACATGTGTAGTGATGCTACATAATCAACCAGCTATGAAAGTAAGTATGGTCATACAGGGCAAGAGGTACTCACAAGAGGAATGCAGTGTGCAGTGTAGTTGCGAGATTCTGTGGTCCCTTGAGAATGAATGTGCTTCTGCAAACAGTTTTCGTACAAGTGAGACGTTAAGGCACATGCAGAAATGTAGTTCAAATTGTGATGTGATATCATAGACAGTACCTTACGCTACAGACGAGACCAATGTGTAACAAGATTATTCCAGTCACTGTCTGATAAATGTAGCACCGGAGACTTTGCAGAAATTTCGTTTAGAGGCTTGCCATCGAAGTGCGCTTGCCTCGAGTAGGAACGATACTTCATCAATGAGTGCTTGAAAAGCGCAACCAACCCTTGCTCGTCTTGACAATACAGTTTGGTCCTCGCCTATTTAAAAGAATGAAATCTTGTGTCTTCTGTCAGCAGAAACATATGCAGTAATTACCATGAATAACATTAGTACATTACTTACGCGTAAGTTGCAGAGGAAGACTGGAAATTGTTCTGTGTCTACGGTATAATCTTTCCATGTAGGAAAGATGCGCACAAAGTTCCTGACAACAATATAAGCTTCGTCTTCTAAACTGGGAAGAAATGGAACAGGGGTCCTATTTGCTGCAATTGAGGCTCTCTCTCATTCGAAAAGAGATTTGGCAACTGGATTTGGTGTACTCTTTGCTGGAATGGGGGTTTTGCGTCGTAGAGCTGGTGGTATGTCAACTGGCATCATCATATTGTTTGCTGCAGTTGGGGTCTGTTGAGTTGGGGCATCAGAGATGACCAGTGTAGTAGGGCTAGAGTCTGCTAGAGTTGGGGCCGTGTTTTGTGGGTCAGGTGATATTGCAACTACACCTAATGGGCTATTTGATTTATCAGGTGTCACTACCTTTTCCAAATACTTTGCTCGTGCTCCTCCACGATCAGCAATCGTCCTCCTCCAAGAACAACATTTGAATGGATAAATATGGTATGATGACAGATGGAATATGTACTGAAAATGGATAGGCAGGGCGTATTCACATACACGATGTATAAACTAAGCTAATGGCAGTTCCACAAAGTAGAAGCAATGCAAAGCATTAGTTGCAAGATATGTGACCAATATAACCTTGTAAAGTTGGAGCAAGCACCTTGATGGGTGAATAAGATAGGGCATCTACCTCTGACTCCTCCACTAGGGAGCTACATTGACTTAGGTCTCCCTCTAGCTCAGAATCACTGTTAGGGTCATATTCTGAGCATGAATCTGTAGGTGGAGAGCGTTTGCATTGCATTGCATCCAGACTTGATTTCAGTCCCTTAATGCCAAGTTTGACAGCCATGGCATTGTTCTGCTTTATTCTTTTCATGCGCGCAAGCTCATAATCATTACGATGTTGTTCAGTATCTGAGATTCATGAAAACATAAAAAGTAGTCAGATTATCTATGGAATGCATTGCAGATTCAACTAGAAGAGTGTCTCCCTATAAACCCCTGCATATGCAAAGTTCACTCCCCAACCGTGTTGACCAGACCACACACAGAAATACAAACCTCTTATGTCTCTATAACAGGCACACACATTTAAAAACTGAAGTAGGAACATTAGAATCATATCAAAATCGTATTTGAACAAATAAACTAAGGAATTATGAGTGGCATAATGTTTAGCTTCAAGGGTGGAGTGCTGGTAGTGCGACATAAAGCAAGTAGGCAGATTGTATTCCATGTAAAAGATTGTAGTCTATGTAAAAGGTGGGAATGACACTTTCTTTCTATACAATGCAGTGTTCGTTGCCCACACATGATGGAAGAGATCACACAGAGAAATACTGTTCACTCATGTCTGCGGTTCCAGTAGTTTGAAACAGAGTGGTCCACCCTAAAAGAATATTGGCAACAAATATGACAAGGCAAGCATAGATGTAGTGAATCAATCATTACTTGTGAGCTTACTAGGACAAGTATGCAGAATTGCAACTGCAGTAAGAGACCGTCCAAAATCTAAATCAAGAAGTTGGTCTAGCACTTATTGTTTGCAACTAATCGACATGAATAATTGGATATCATATCGACTGAGTAAGAAAGACAAGTAAAATTGTCAACAAACCTGGCCTGCAGTAGTAATCTGGGTCAATGTCACTACGACCAACAATCCAAAATGACTAGTGTCTGTTCCTAGGGCCGGAATTTTGAAACCCTGTGAACTTTACAGGCACTAAAGATTACTGAAATACATCTGAACCTTTAAGTGTAGGTAGCACCCAGGACACAACAAACCCTAATGACAGTCCTGACTCATGAGTAATGAATAAATTAGAAAATGGGTGATGAGGAGTGGCTGCTGAGTGTTGAGGACGTATCTCAGGATAAATCGGGTTGGCTTAGTGGCTGTTGCACGCCTGAGCCCTGAACGGACTGGGAAGATAGGCACGGCGGCACGCCCGGACAGCGGTGACGTTGTTGGGCGAGCGGCTCCTGACCTCCTGTTAGTCCGGCGTCTCCTCCTAGAGTCATGTCGTGCGGGGACGGCAAGTCGCCGGCAAGGCAGGCGGCTGGGGGCGAGTAGAGATCGGAAGCGCAGCAGAACAGAGGGGGATCGGGGCCTGGGCCGACCCAAAATCCCAGGGTGGGCCACAGCCCACCATGGGCACCCTATAGAGATACACACCCGAGCGGCGAACATGCATTTTCGAAACTAAATTAGGAACATTTAGCTGACCAATTAAACGACTCTGTTTTAATAATATCATATTCGTATTTGACCAACTAAGCTTGTTTAGCTTGATGGGTGGAGAAGTGCTATTATGACACGAAGCACGTATGCTGATCGTATAGTGATCATAAAAGGGGGAAACCCTAAGCAAAAATAAATTGAGCAAAAGAGGGTTTCCCCTCCGGTTTCTATTAAAGAAACCACCACGGAACCAACATGATCAATTAAACCCTAAGCATGATTAATTAAACCCAATTATGACTGTGCCATGGCAGATTTAAAGCTACAAACCGAAGAAATGCTATTTAGCTTCCATTGTTTGCTTCGAACTAAGAACTAAATTCTAAGAGTTGAAAAGAAAGTATAGTAACCAAGTTACGATCTATTTTCTGGTTGAGATCAAAAAGTTGAGGAGATATGAAGTACCACCTCGCTTGCGGCGCCGTGTAGGCATCGGGGGTGTGATGGTTGTCGGTGGCGTTGAAGCAGATCTGTGACGGTAGACGGGTGCATCGGGGGATAAGTCCCGTTGCGGTGGACGGGAAGGTCATGTGAGCGGCCCCGGCAAAGAGGACGACGGCGCTGATGAAGCGAGAGGACGCGGTGCAAGGCTCCTGGTCCGTCACCGTGGATGAGAAACATCCATCTCTAGCATTGGACGATGCGGTCTTGGTAGGCGCTCTGGCATGGTGGAGGACGGTGGCGATGGAAGGGGTGGAGGACGGCAATGATGGATGGAGTGGCGGAGAGAGGAGGCTGGTGTGGGGATAGTGTTCTAGCGATGAATGGGAAAATGGAGGGAGAGGTACGGGGAACCATGTTTTTGGGACGCGCCTCCCTGAAATATGGGAAAGTTATGAACTTAGCCCCCATTTAAAATTTGGACGTCTCGTCGGTTGGGGATAGGACGGTAATCTCGCATCTCGCCAATATTTGCCCAGAGCAATTTCGGGCGAGGAGAGTTTGGCGCCCACGGTTGGCGCCCACGGTGTATGAATGGGGCTGACAGGTAGGGCGGTTGTGTCACGTCTGAGCAAAGTTACAAACCTGCCCCTATTGAAAATATTTGCCTACATCAATTTCGGCCGAGTCGAGTTTGTTTTGCCGCCCACCGTGTATGAATGGGCAAATGGAGGGAGAGACAGAGGTCTTTCGGACGAGCTTGAATCAAATGTGCTTTGCTGCCCATGTTTGGCGCCCACCGTGTCGGAATGGGCTCAGAGGCGGTCGTGTCACATCAATTGAAGTTACTAACCTACCCCTATTGAGAACAGTGGAAATCAGGCGATGGATTGTCCGTGTAAGGGGTAGGCAGTAATTTCCATCTCCCAAACACTGGCTTCGGGCAGCAGGCGTGGGAGTGGACATTTTGCCACTTCTTTTGACTTTTGGAACAATAAGCATCCACGTTTACCCTGGCAACTAAATTCGAATCCATTTTGTATTCCTATATGAATCTTTATAAATCGTTCTATGTGTTTTTATATATCTTCAAAAGAACGATAAAATTGTATTCCACTGTCATATATGAATATGAGTAACAAATGCCGATACTCGAATTCAGAAGGTAGAATCCAGTTTAAGGTGAATTCGAATTTCACTTTATGTCCAACTCCAGTGTCACACGCAGCATAATGTGTACTCCCATTTAGATATGTACACAAGCGATGTATGAAGATTCAAATACCGAGTCAATCAACCAATTATGTACAAAACTAACAGGCATATAAACACTTATAGTGTATATGGATTAATAATATCAACTAACATACATAAGCCAGGCCGCTGAACTTTTTTTGCTAGAAGAGCATCCTTTTTTAGCGAAGCTAGTACAGCATCTTTGCCCTTTCCGATGCGTGCCACTTAAGGTCCATCTATACTACTATTATTGTTGAATGCACATTCAGCCCAATTGGCATATTTGTAGGTCTGGCACATCAATCAAAATGAAATGTCTCAGAGTCTTATCAATTAATATAAACTTGTGCTCAAAAAAATTACAAACCAAAAAACAACAAAATTTATTACATGATCTCTAAAACAAATAGTTTGATCGATTACATGAACAAACAACACAAAGGTTATTCAACGATGGAAAGAACATTTCACCTATGATTTACCAAGTGGGAATTTAATTTCCTTTTTTCCTTCAGGACCTTAACAATGTGGTCAGTCTCAGCTTGCTTCGTTTTGAAATCCACCAAATATTTAATGGTTGTCTTGAGTACTGCTTTTGATTGTGTTGTTTGCTTCTTCAACATGTCAACTTCATCTCTAAGTGCAGAAGCGAAATCTCTTTCTACCAATAGTTTAGCCTCTAGAGCATCAGCAGTTGGCAATTCATGATGCACGATTGGGCCGGTGCCACTGTTGTGGGATTATACAACGTCCATGGGGACCTCGCTCTTTGATCTTGGGCTAACCTGTTTTGCCATTAAAGTTCCGATTGGATTCCGAAAAGTTGAAGTTAGCAAAACATCTCAATTGGGAGTTATAACAGCAAACCGGCTAAACAAACAAGGAATTAAAGAGTTTCAATTGGATGCTGAAAAGTAGTTATTAACATCATTGTAACCAGTTGCAACTCAAAGAAGTTAAACAAACAAGTTTTGCAAAAGGTACCTGTTGTGGCATTGGAGTTTCTCTTGGATCCTGAAAAGTTGAGTAGCCAGTAACGTGATTAGAGCAACCGGTTGTAGCAACAAAGCAATTAAACAAACAAGTTTTGCAAAAGGAACTTGTTGTGGCATTGGAGTTTCTCTTGGATCCTGAAAAGTTGAGTAGTCGGTAACTTGATTAGAGCAACAAGTTACAGCAGCAAACCTCTTACACAAATATATTTTTGAAAATGTACCTGTTGTGCAATTGGACTTCCAATTGGATCCTGAAAACTTGAAGTTGGTAAGATGATTACAGCAACAAGTTACAGCAGCAAACCAGGTAAACAAGGAAGTTTCTGAAAACATACATGTTGTGCTAATGGAGTTTCAGTTGGATCCTGCAAACTTGAATGTTAGCAATCATAAATAAAGTGTTGCAAGAGCCATAAGAAACTAATATCAAACTAGTAAAACTAACCAGTTTTGGCAACGTATTTAATTACACATGAACTAGTAAAACTAACAAGTTCTTGGCAACGTATTAAAGTAACAAGTTGGTACCGTTTACCAGCAACATAGACATCTGTAAATTTCTTTGATGTAAGCAAAATGATTCCAACACGTATATAAGTTAAAAAGACGGTGTCCCTCATATAAACCTGACAGTTGTCTATCTATGAACATGCAAACATTACTAGTGCTACAAGTGATAATAGCAAACCATTTAAACAAACAGGGTATCAGAACGTAAATTACACGTGAATTCTGCTGCACCCTAGAAGTACATATGACCAGCAATCTACGTGCTTAAGTAGCTATTTAAGTTCGGGCAAACAGGTAATTCTTAACAGTAAGTATCAAACACATAGATAGGCGGCAGTCTATAATAGGATTAACAGGCTATGACATTATGTACTCAGTAGCAAACTAAATTAAGCCAAGCAACGTAATTGAATAATTTTGCAATAAGTGGCTAACTAAAATTCCGAGAAGTAGGTAACTGAACTTACGCTAGCTCTTTGTACAGGCACACTGCAACTTCTTTTTCACTTACAGGGTTCTACGAAGGAGTCCATGGCATCAATTGCTTGGATACGCAGTCCCAATACTTCTTTCCTTCCCACGCTGCATTGGTAAGTCGAATGGTTAATCTGATAAGATGGTGCATCCTTGATATGTCATATGAGGACGGGTTGTCAGACTAGTTGTAGCCACACACATCACACTGGCTTTTACTGTATATTTCGTGCGATTACATTTGGTATATCGAGATCTAAGCAATCTACAATAGGATGAAAAGACTGGCATCCTTCACATTATTGGCGAACTCAGTTCATAGAAACAAGAAATTCAACCATTCTGTGGGTAAATCAAAAGCGCCACTGGAATATTTTTCACTACCCCAATCATACATGCAAAAAGGGGTGACACCACCGTAGGGGCTAGTATAGGCGGCCGCCTCGTGTGGCTAGAAAGTGTGCACCTAGTTTGAGTCGTCCAGGTTGGCCCAGGCTAGTTTTGTTCGTCCCAACACATGAGCAGGCAATGTAAAAAATAAAGAAAAATGTTTCAATTTGGATGGGCCAATAACGTAAGTGCAAGGCAGGCCCTATAGCAGGCTCGCGGCCCAAACGAGCGCCTCCCATATCGATCAACAGCAGGAAAAGTCCCAATTCGTTCGCTCCAGCCTCCAGTCTAGTTTGCTCCTAACCTAGCCGCCGCGGGACAGACTGACACAGCACTTCCTCGCGCCCTCGTTGGAGGGTGGTCGCCGGGCTTCAAGCAAATGGAAGAACACGAAGATGAAGATCCAACCCTGGGTGTACCCTGCGTGGGAGGCAGCGGCGGCAGCATGGGCATGGCATCGAGCTTGCGCAAACGAACAGTCGCAGCTTGCAAGAGCAGCATGCGCAACGAGAAGTACATCACATCCCTGATTATATCTAATTCATCTGTTCAATTTCTGGCCAATAGTTAAACCTGACGGTGTTGTAAAACTGCTTGTATGTAGGGAATCTATGAGAAAATGAAACCAATTTCTGCTTATTTTATAACTCCCCCAATCAATACTGAACTGACTGAACCTGATGTATCTAATCAAAATTCCGGTGCAAACATACAAGCTCATGTTGTTCTTGAGCCTGAAGTGTCTAATGAACAGACTGCTAATGAAGGATTTGATGCAAACATTTTACATGCTCCTGGTGATGAACATATAGTGTCTAATGAGGGATCTAATGCAAGCATTTTGCAAGCTCCCATTGAAGGATTTAGTGTCTAATGATGATCTGCTATGTTGAGAGAGACATAGAGATTTGCAGGCATTGATGACAAGCAAATTATAGTACATTTTCATGGCTTGAAGAAACGTCGAGGCCATCTACCAGAAAGTCCCCGTATCATGACAACGTAGCATAAATACGTTTCTAATCTGTTGTTTAAAACTATTGGCATACTTGTGCAGGATAGATATATTGATATGCAGTTTGCGCACTGGTTATAGGTGCAATTACACTTCGATATTTTCAGCCAGAGAACGAATAATTCAAGCAGGTACAGACCATGTTAGTAGTCCTTGTACACCATGTTGCATTTTGTGCTTTTTGGTGCTTACATCATTTAGTGTTTTATAATCTGAACTACTTTGAATCATTAGATGGTTTTCAATGTGCATGTAGCTTCACATTTCTCAAGTTATGTTGATTTCCGGAGTGCAAGTGCCTTCGTATTTTTTTAGTTAAATTTTCGCCCCTGGTAACTTGAATTTGTGGATCCGCCACTGCACACAAATCATACACGCAGGACAGTACGAATTAAATGAAATGCATGGACTTACGCTAGCTCGTTGTACATGCTCGTTGCAGCTCTGCTTGCGCTTGGGATGTTCCATGTACAAGTCCATGTTACCACTTGCTTGGATGTGCAGGCCTTGTGCTCCTTGCATCCCCCTCTGCATTTTTGACACGGCGAATGGTTCATCAAATAAGAGGAATTGACCTTGCTGTTGTACCGAAGGACAGATACATACAAGTTTATACGGGTGTACAGGATGTGTACCAGATCCCATAGCGCCGTCATGCTTCGCTAAAAAATGGTTTTGCTTGTTTCAGATGATATCTCCAGAAGAAATAAGAGTTAAAGTAAGAGTTGCATAGGCATGTTAACTAAGAGAGTAGTGAAAGGATATCCAAACATCGCCGGAACACTGCACAAGGGAGTGATATGTGGATACCTAGTTCGGGCCGGCGTTTGGGCATGCTCGCCTAGCTAGAGTGTGGGTCACTTCAGAGCCATTGAGGGTGATGCGCTGGCATTGGCTGGCCGCGCATGGATGCAGATCTTGAGTGGCAGAGGAGCGCTACGATGCGGTGGACGAGAGGTGAAGCCCCAACGGCCTCGGGGGGCGGAGGTGCGACGATGTGCTCGGTGAAGTAGCCCCGGTGAGGTGGGAGACGGTGTCGGTGAAGCGCACCTGATGCGCTGGAAGTCGGTGTCTGTGAGGCACGTCGGTTGCGGCGGCTGACGTTGTCAGTGGACCACCCGGTGCGGTGGACGAGGGCGTAGATGAGGTAGCTCCGGTGCGTTGGTGAAGCGCGACCGTCGTCGTCGTCGTCTGGCACAGAGGTGGGAAAAGAGACGAGACGAGGGGTGATTCGAACTTTGCTTGGGTTGGCGGCGAATTAGGGATTTCAGCAATCTGGGCGCGGAAGGGGATGGTAGAGAAGGGAGATTTTGCAAGGCTGGAATTGGGGCCTATAGATATTTCAATCCGAAACATGGAAGCGCGAACCTATTTTGTCGTCGTTCTTTTTTTGGGAGGGCGGGAGGGAGGGAGGAGGTGGGTGGCTGGGTGCTAGCGTCCGTACGACACACGCGACCACCACGACGCGACCCTGGTCTACCTGGTGCGCCTACATTTGAGAATGCAAACGAATCTTCTTTCATTTGCAAACGAATCTGTATGTATTACCGTGCCCGTGTTTTCCTTGCAAATAATTAGTCATTTGAAACGAGATACTATAAATTAATTAATGAGGAGTTATTTGAATTAGAGTGTGTGTCACATAGCGATCTCCAATTCGAACGTGGATTTCGCATTTCACGGTATCCATGCTACTTTTTAATACAAATTCATATGTATATGATGAACACCAAGGTAGTGAGAAAACTTTGGATGGATTCAAACATATGACCTACAAAATAGCACAACAATCGACTCAATGTCAACTTTTCCAAACCTAGTATGGCATGAATTCGAAATAATTACCCATATGCATGGTCCTCAGTTCAAATCTTACAATGTACACTAAATTGAAACATCGATATTAAGTCTCGTACTATCTACATTCAAATGTTGTTTTTAGCCCCACCCCCCGCCCCCGGCACACACGCTACATACTTCCTGTATTGGTCAATCTTCCTCTCCTAACCACCTTAGGAAGCTATCTGTTTCCGACATACATTCATTCTTTCTCTCCATGTTTCGATCTCTAACTCTCTCAACTACAGAACCCCCTTTTTCCACTCTATTACCAAATGTATCTACCTCACGCACCCGCCATTGCACCCCATGCCGAGCTCTCTCTCTCCCTCTCCCTCCCACCCTCTCTCGCTAGATACATGCATTGCCTATCTAGCCCCCCAACCTCTCATGCGCTCGCACGCACGTTGTCTATCTAGGTCACTCCCTTGAGACTGTCTCACTCTTTCTTCCGTAGGGCGGGCCACACTCGCTCAATCTCGCTCTCTTTATCTGACTCTCGATTAACCTCGCTTTATTTCACACACAAATGATATATCTCCCTGTTCGGGCCTCGATCGACACACTCTATACTCTCTCACACAGATTGTCTATCTAGGTCAGTCCATCCAAGCCGCCCCCACTCTTTCGACCTCATGGCGGGCCACGCTCGCTCAATATCTCTCTCTATACATATATGCCTATCTCTCTCTATCTCTCCTTGTATGTCTCGATTGACCTCGCTCTTGAGCCCAATTCGAGATATTCATATTGTATACTCTCTACCACACATTATCTATCTAGGTCACTCTCTCCAACCCGTCTCACTCTTTCGATCGCACAATGACCCACACTCGCTCAATCTCTCTTCCTTTATATATGTAATCGATTGACCTTGCTTCCTCCCACACACAAAATATATCTACATGTCTGTGACTGGATCATCTCTCAAGCTCTATCTTACAGCCCTCATCCTTCCCAAAAGCTCAATCGGACAATATCTCTCCAGAGCATATATATCTTTTCAATGAATGTCGGACCACACTCACTTTGTCTCTCTATCTATCTATGTCTCGATTGACCTCGCTTTCTCATGCCGTATCTTCCACACATTGAAGCTACCTCTCCATCCCTCGCAAAGCCGGAGCTATTTACATTGCGAGGGGGACTCCAACCTTGGATTAATTTGTGTAGGCATTTATTCCGGTGGGTTTAGATTATATTTTCGTAGCATTCGGCCCACAACTACTCCAAACACCATTGCAACCCCCGCACCTCCCCCAATTGATTTCCCTCTGGCTCGGTCATCGCTCTCTCGCACGTCCTTTCTCGCCTTCAACATCGCACCATGGTATTTTTGCAAAAAAACTCTGTTGTTCTCTTTAATTAATATAAATAAGCTACAAAACTACGCACCGATAGTCCACCTGTAATGGAACAAATTTTGACCCACAAATTAAAGTGCTACAAACTACACACCGAGGGGCCCACCTGTCATGAATCAAATTTGTACCCATATATAAATTAAAAATTAAAAAGGATGAGGATCGAACATGCGACCAGGACCTTCAAGCCGCATGTCAATAGGCAACATACGTAGTACAGCAATGTTTGTTGTACCCCCTTTGTTCATATAATATTTTTATATTACCACAGCCTATTTAATGGATAACATGTAATATTATTTTTAGTACATTAGTGGGACCCGCTTGTTAGCACGTACTATTCGCCTTCACTTACTGGTGGGTTCCATGTGTGCTCTCTCTCTCTCCTCCCCTTCTACGTTTACACGCACGGGCAAACACGAAGAACTCGCGGGCGATGTTGCCGTTGACCATATCTGGACGCGTTCACAAGTTACGGCACCAGTTTCACGTACTAGTAGTACTGGTGAATGTGTAGGTGCAATGCACGTTAATTTGGAAGTATATTAAGTGCATGCGGATATTAAGTAGGATATTATTTGCGTGTTATTATGTGATTAGCACTATTTTTGGCATGAAATTAACTACACGCTATACGTGTTGAGCACTCGACATTGAAGCAGTCTAGGTCATTGGATGAGAAGGAATGCATGTGGCTTTATGACGTTTTATATTTAATTTGATACGTCTCTAGTAGAACATTCAATTGATCAAACCACAAATTTCATTCAGTCTGAGTCCGACTTTACATTCATACGACGATCGATCTAAAATAAACGGAAATGATAAATGTTCAGTTATTAAGCATGGCAATCCAAACGTTTTTCATGGAAAATTTAGATTACGCAACGGCGGCGGGGGCATCTTGCGGTGGGAAGCGGCTCCTCTGTCGTGTTTTGTGTGTCGTCGGGCCACTGACCGACAGCGACGGCGACGACGGCGTCTTGCGCCGTTGTTGGCATACTCCTGGACGTTGGCCCTAGCTTCAAGGAAGGCCACAATGTTCTGGTCTCTAGGAGCGAGTCAACTGGCCGGAGGAGGCGACTGGCGTTGGTGCAAGGAAGCGGTCGACGGCGGCCATCCATGCCGCTGAGGGGGGCACTGGCACCCGCATGGGGACAGGCGCTGGCAACGGCGCGGCGGAGACATTCGTGTGCACGAGCACCAGCACGGGCGCGCGCATCAGTGCACATGCAGGCGCATGCGCTGGCAGGTGCACGGGCACCCGCACGGGCGCGCGCGTCAGTGCACGTGCAGGCGCATGCGCTGACAGGTGCACGGGTGCGTGGAAGTCGGCGGGGACCTCATGGAACCCCGTGGCATCAAGCTCGGCGACAATGTGCGGCTCCCAACCCATCAATGCCACGGGGATGGGTGCTGGCGCAGTCGGGGCGATGAGAGCCGGAACGGGAGTGGGGACAGGCGTGGCATCTTCCCGCAAGGCCGGTTCAAGCTCATCCCAAAGCTCCTTATGTTCTTGAGACTCCGGTTGGGTATCTTCCTCAGGAAACTGGAAGACTAAGGGCAGACCATCGTGATGTGGCATGGCGTACGGTTAGGTCAGGCTGGTTGGAGGTAGACAACAGGAGAATTGGAGAGGAAGAGAGAAGATTGTAGCGATACCGGGTAGTGCGGGGTTGATCTTAAACTGTGGCGTCGGCGCCATTAAAAGTGGGGGCAGTTGGGATGAAGGTGGGCGGCCGAGCCTGGTCAAAGGGGTCGCCTCCCGATGAGCCTGCGCTACGGTCTGCTCGCACGCCTCCGGGTCAGCTGGCGCAGCGGTCTGCTCGCACGCCTCCCGTCGACTCACGGGCTTGCTCTGACAGCACCTGCCGATGAGAAGCGGGACTGGTGGCGGCACGTAAACGCCCACGGTTTGAATAGTGAAAGCGTTCGCCTTAACGTGACAGGTCTTTGTTCCAAAATACCGTGGCTCTTCATTTGTGCAACTTCTCATAAGCAGCTTGTCTCAAATTGAAGAAAAAAATTACATAGAAATATTTGTGCCATATCACGAGACCATGCTCATTTTCATGAATTTCCAGTCACTTTTGGATTTTCCAAAATTTAAAATCCAGGATTCAAAACAATATCATAACCTGCATCATCCAATAAATTTTCAGGTGATACATCTTTCCTGTTGTATTTCTTAAGAAAGGATTTGGTCAAACATTTTGCTTAGTTAGACTTTAGACAAGTTATATATGCAGAGTAAAAGGATAATCCCTCCGTACTAGTGCATTGCCTGATATAATAACCCAAGTACTAGGCACGAACAAACAGGCTCAATTTGTGCTCATCCTGGTGTAGTACTCCTATTAGTACTAGGTAATGGAGTTAACGGGTGACCTTGGGTAGCGGCGACCGAGGGAATTGAACCGTGCTCGGCACGGTAGGTAACGTTGTCTAGTTACTAAAGCATTCCTCCATTGTTCATCGGTAGTCATTATGGACCGGGGACATGAGGGGAATTTCCTAGGGCTGGAATTCTGGCCACCAGATATTTTGACTCGAAACGCGGAGGCTCGACTGGTTGGAGTTGGCTAATGTGCGTACCACGCACACCACCATAAGGACACGAGCCCGTTTTTTTAGGATCAACACGAGACAGGGTCTGGCTGGTACGCTGCTGGGTCCTACCATTCGAGAATACGAAAGGAATCTTTTAAATTGCCGAACAAATCTATGTGTATTACAATGCCCATATTTTCCTTGCAAATAGTAATCTCAACATGGTAATTGATTTATGACAAGTTCTTGAATTAGAGTGAGTTTGTGATATAGTGATCTCAACGTGCATTTCACATTTCATGGTATCCCTAGTAAGATTTTCATTGCAAATTCAAATTTAAAAGATGAACGGTATGGTGGTGAGAAAACTTTGTATGTATCAAGCATATGACCACACACACACACGAATACAACAACAATCCAGTAAGTATAGTGCTCTATTTTTTCCAAACCATGCATGTATGACACGAATTCAAAAATACTCCTTCTGTTCCTAAATATTTATCTTTTAGAGATTTCAACAAGTGACTACATACGGAGCAAAATGAGTGACTCTACACTCTAAAATATGTCTATATACATCCGTATGTGGTAGCCATTTGAAATATCTAAAAAGAATAATATTTAGGAACGAAGGGAGTAAAATGTAAGACATGCATGGTCCTCAATTCAATATTTAAAATGAACAGGAAACTGAAACATGAATATTAAGTCTAGTACTACACACATGCAAATGTTGTGTTTAGGCGGAGCTATGTAGATTGTCGGGGGTTAAACCCTCGACATTAGATAAAATTATGAAGCACTATTTAGGATTGTTTAGATTGTATTATTTTAACATTATATTTGTCCTCACCCTCCCAAACACCGATTGGTTGTGCACCCCCTCCTCCCCGAGAGAATATCATGTGCCCCCATACCTTAGATGTTATATGCTGATACGAGTTGCTTGGAGCTTGTAGATCTGAGATATAGCAGCTCATAGGATGTCTTAATATTTTTACAGGAAACCTAAATGAGTTTAAGAATTGCACACAATTTGTACAAAAACTACTCAGATGCCCTTGGATCCCATATCCAACGACCTCGAAGCTCGTATCACCGTAGCATCTAAGATGAAGGAGGACCTCATATTCTCCTGTATGTAAGAATATCATGTGCTACCACACCTTAGATGCTTTGGTGATACAAGCTCTTCAGAGCCGTTGGATTTGCGATCCAACAACTCCTTCGTGGTTCGAATGTTTTTTTGCAGAAAAACCCCCAAAGAGTTTGGCCACTGCTTACAAGCACAAAGACTGCTTAGATGCCATTGGATCTCAGATCGAACAACCTCGAAGTTCATATCACCGTAGCATCCAAGCAGCGAAAGCACCTGATGTTTTCTCGCACGGGAGAATATGAGGTGCTCCCGCACCGTAGATTCTATGGTGATGCGAGTTCCCGGAGATCTAACGGCTCACAGTAGGAGGTTTGAATGTTTTTGCAATATACGCCTGAGAGAGTTTGGGAATTGCGCAGAAAGTACAAGTACTACGCATGTGGCATCTGATCACAGATCATACGACTTAGATGCTCGTATCACCATAGCGGCTAATTAAGCTACGAGGAGCACCTAATACAAGCAACAGGGAGCCGTTGGATCCAAGATGCAGCGGCACACACGAGGCCTGAATGTTTTATTTGCAAAAAAACCTTGGAGAGTATGGAAATTGCGCATAATTACATAGACTACTCCCAAGCCATTGGATCTCAGTTCCAACGACGTAAAAACTCGTATCACCATAGCATCTAAGCTACGGGGTGGATGTGATATTCTATGTCGCTGCCATTTTTGTTCCTAAACTTGCAAAATACGTGTAACTCGTGTCGTTACTTGTCTAACCGTGCAAAGTGTTTGTTCAAAAAAACATCCTACACTGAAATATCAGAACAACACATGGGGGGTCCCACTTGTCATTAATCAAATTTGGACCTAAAACTAACAAATCTGAAAGACGAGATTCGAACTGGCAACCTGGACTACAAAGCGTAAGTCGATAGCCTGAAACAACAACGGTTGTTGGTTTTGTCCCATAACTTGATTTTATACAATATTACGTTGAGTAGAGTAGAGGGAGTGGCTCGTCAACACGTGCATGACCGTTGACTCACTTACTGGTGGGTCCCAGGTCTGCGATCTCTCTCTCCTCTCCATCGCCTAACCTTTAAACGCACGAGCACACACGAAGAGCGGCGCTAGCTTGCCGTGGTGTTACTATAACTAAAAAAAGCTTGGAAAATAGAAGAATTGCCTAGAACAAGAGACGTTGTGGCTGGTCGAGACGGAGCTAACCACACCTATCCTTCGTGCCACGTTAGCATGATGGAGCTATGTGGCTAGCGGGGTGTTTTTGACCGACTGGCTGGGTCCCGAGGTCAAACCATAGGTAGTACGTCTAATATAGTATATTTTTACACGCACATTTTTCCTCCGTGCCGAGACATGGCACACCCTACCGCGCGGTTTCGGGGTCCTCCCGGGTGGTGCACGCATATATTCTTCCTTGCCGAGACGTGGGACACCCTACCGCACGTTTTCTGGGTCCTCCTCGGTCATAGAGCCGAAGCAACTAAATGAGTCGTCAAATCACGAAAGATCACCTTTCCCCCCGAGTACATCAGTGAAGCACGGTGGCTAACTAGTTGGGCTAGTGCAACCGATTAGCTAGGCCGCCGCCACATTTTTTTTTCACCCCTTTTTTATCTCCTTCCTGGAAGGTAAATTTAAATATCCACCGCGGCGTTGCTCTGGTCTTTGGGTGCGGTAGGCGCGGCAGGATTTTTTATTTTTTTGATTGACGGGAGCAAGCGCGGCAGGATTTTTAATTTTTTGACTGGCGGGAGCAGGTGCGGCAGCAATTAGTCACGATGACCTGCCTATAAAACCCACTGCTCCTTGATGTGAAAGTCGTTGACTGGTGTTTTCCCATCGTGAAAACCAAAAGATTCACCCCGCTCCTCGGCTGGCTCCCTCCGCCTTCCCGTTGATTGCATTGCCTTTCAGCCGTTTCGCCCCCTTTGCTTCCTCTCCCCATTGCTTCTACCTGGTGCCATGGCGGCGCAGCAGATCACGGAGTCTGAGGTGAGGCACCTGACACAGGAGCTCCAGGCCAAGGATGTGGAGCTCAGGGCCAAGGACGTGGAGCTCCGTGAGCTCAAGGAGGAGAGGAGTGCCATGCTCCTCCTTTATGTGCAGGAGTTCACGGAGCTTCAAAAGCGGCAGGCGTCCACCACAAAGATGCTCAAAGTGTCGGCGGCGTTGCCGCGGAAAGAGGGAGATACGATAGGCCGTCAGGCGGGCCGGCTGGAGAGCGAGCAGGCCGATCGTGACGAGGTCCAGGATCGCCTCAGCCACTTGGTGGACCATGTTGCCACGCACGTGTTGCGGCTGCGCGATGCCTATCGTCGTGCCAGCGCGACCATGCCGGACGTCGGGCTAAACCCATTCGACCACCCCGTCGACTTCAACGAGTTGCGGCTTCCTGACCTGGTCTCCTTCTTCACCTATATCTCTGAGGAGCTCAGCCGTCTCCGCGCGATGGTGGGGGCGGAGCTAGACAAGGAGGGGTTGCGGGCTGCCATCGCCGTTGCCGGGCGAATCATCTCAGGGCTCCGTCACCGGAATCCATTCGTGCCATTGGACGCCGTCTTTGACGAGCTGGCTCCCGTCAACCGGGAGCGGGCTCTGCGGGCGGTTGCACCCTCCATCACCAACGTCGTGCGCCTCGAGAAGCAGAGGGACTTCGGTGGTGTTTAGGCGTCCTCTGCATGGGCATGTCCATGTCTCGGCGCAACATGACCATTGGATCAAACTCAGACGGTGCAGATCAGTCACTGTAGCACAAAGCGTGTGGGTGTGTTTGGTTGCATTCTCATCTCAATATAGTTGCTCCCTCTTCATGCATGCTCATCTCAGCACCACTCTTCATGCATGCTCCTAGTGTATTTGTGTTAACCTACTAGTATGGACTCATCCACCCTTCACGCACTCTGCAAAACACCCAAAAGTGGGTCAAGAAGGGAAATTTTGCTCCCATCCCGTGCACCCTTCGTACACCCTGCCTAACACTGATTCGTGCTTCATATGGTTCATGTTCCCTGCAGTACTGTAGCACCGTACTCTCCGTGCGTTGTAGACCTAGTTCTGTTAACATTGATCACACCGTTCATTCTCGACCGGACAGTCAAAAAATGGGTACTATGTTACATTACTGTCCATATAGTTGACATGCGCACAACATCATTTGTTATCATCATATCTTACTACACTAGCAACAAGATTATGTAGTACTAGCGTATGAACCACTTCATATGCCATAGTAGGAGCACTGTGTAAGTTCAAGTGGCTGCCGTGTTTCGCACTCCTCCGTCGTAAGAGTGGAAACGCTTGCTATAATCATTTTTTTTCTTCAAAAAAACAGTGGACACGCTCTACCGTGCGGATCCTCCTCGACGGTCGTCGGGAACCTTACTACTCGCTTTCGCCGACGTGTGGGACAGCCAGCATCGGGGTACACTAGCCATGCACTAAATTACTCCGTAGTAGAGTGCCCAACTGCATGGTAGACTACCTCGATCGAAGCGCCACAGTAATGCCCAATGAGCCGTCAAATCACAAAACCCCCTCCTTTCCAGCAGTAAGTTGGACAGACGAAGCAACCATCATTTCACTCTTCTCCCTTAGCTTCCTCTCTTGAAGAAAACCCCAACTCGCTTCTCCCTCATCTTGTTCCTCATTTCTTCAAGAAAACCCCGACCTGCTTCTGCCATTGTTCTTCTCTCCCAAAGAAGGAAAGGTGAGCGCATCAATGGTGTTGATTCTGGCCAAGGCCCGGTCTTGCAACCCCGAGACTAATCCTATAACTCCCTCTCTGTTCTTCTTTTGGGTTTGTGATTATGGTTTCTTTTCTTTTATTTCTATTTGACAGCTTCTTGATGGACGCTGGAGCACCGGCCGAAGTGATGACTATGGCTCTGGCCAAAACCGTCGAGGCTCATGGTACGAAGAAGCGCAAGCACCCCGCCCAGACTACCGCAGACAAGCTCAAAGCCATCACCCTATCCAAGCCCCCCTCTCTGGGATCCCTCATTAAGAGAGTCCAGGTAATATCTCTTCTTGACGATCTTTTTCTCGATCTTGATCGTGTTTTTTCATCTAACACGCAGTACTAGTACTAGTAGTACAACTTTCTGGGTGATCTTGCATGTGATTTTTGTGTGCCAAATGACGGTTCTAAATTCCTCTTTTGACCAAAACATGCGAGAGGTTGACACTGATTTCTTATAGATTACTTTCAACTACTTTATGAACATCAATGATACCTTTGAAGAGAGTATATTTGCCTCAGTAACTTGTGTTATGGATATTGCAAGTAATCCCTCTGCTCTCATGCCTTTGAAGACATGTTCTAGTGTCTTTGTTCACTCATTTCTATGCGTATATGTAGTCATATATGGAGTAAAATATTGAAAATCATCTTATATTTCTGAACGGAGGTAGCAATAAAATATTTGGTTTCTGTTTGAATTGGAACCAGGTCCGCGATGGAGATGAAGTTCTCAAAGTCATGCCGCATGAACTGGAAGACCTGAGGATGAGTTCTACTGCTAAACTATCCAGCTGTTGTGTCCTTGTCGCCACATGTCCTGGACTAGTGTTTTCCTGTAGCATTGTTGTCAGGCGTGTTCTCGAGGCCGTACTTGACCACAACAATTTCCTGGCTATGCCTTCGATTACGAAGGGTGTGGTTCTTGTAAAGCTTCCCGACAAATCTGATGCAGATTGTCTTCATCGTCATGTTTATGAGTGGAAAGACCACTCTGTTAGGTTCTCCAAGGTTGACGAGATGGTGAAGGTGCAGGTAGACATCTCTCACGAAGTCCATGGCCTAGTCAGTTATGCGGGGTTCATCCCGTAGGTCGGTGGCAAGAAATAGTCTGTAGAGTTTAATTAGTGCAACTTTGCTTGTCTGTAGTAAGTACTATTGTTCAGTACTTGATTTGTGTGTGTGAACCCTGTATTGTTTAGTACTGCCGCTTTTGGTGTGTGGTGAGTCCTGAGAACAATCTATGTTAATGTCTGTCCACTCAATTCAGTCTGTATATTTTGAAGTATCCAAATCATCTTTTTTGTGAGGACGGTTTATCAATTATGGTTACACTCCAATATCTGTATGCATTGCAGGGTTTATCGCACCCACCAGGATTTCCAGTCCCATGGATGTTCGGTCCATACGATTTGTCACGACCTTTGGACTGTCCTGCTTGTGGGAGTAGGCTGGGGCCCTGCATGCCACGCGTAGTTGGACGATCAATCTTCTGTTTAGTACTTCAACATAGTGATTTCCTGGTAAGGATTCACTCGTGTCACATCAAGTAAATCTTATTGATTTACTGTCTAAATCTTATTGATTTAATGTCATGTTTTCTTACTTTTGCTGCAATTTTATGATGCAGGTTTTGCCATGTGACATTCATCACAGAATAAACCGTTTGGTTTGCTCTATGATGGTTATTTTTGCAGGTTTCACTTCTTATGTCGTGTCAGTAACGAAGGCACTGTCCATCACTTATATTACTGGAAACAATTAGATCAGTCTGTTGTCTGAGTATAAGCTGAAACCCTATGATGAACTGCAGTTTGGTTTAACAAACACGCCACAATTAGTCCTTCTCGCGTTTAAAAGAAATGAAGAAAAAGACTGGATCACGGTCACGGAGCCTAGTCAAGTTAGAAAGCTGATCATAGCAGACCAGACACGATCACTGCTGTCTCGCACATCGGTACCACCTTCAGCAACGGATCGAGCACCGGCACCTTCTCCGACGGCACTTGCTCTAGCACTGACAGCGGCAGCAGATCAATCTGATCTAGCTGAGGATTGGGCACCGACCGCGTCAGCGGATCAGGCATCGACACCGGCACCAGCTCTACAAGGAGCACCATCTCCGGCAGCAGCAGCGGCACTACCAGTCGCACCGGCACGGGCACCAGCAACGGCTCCGGCAACTGCACCAACACTTGCACTTGCATATGCTCCGGCCCGTGCAACGGCAATGGAACAAGCAATTGCACCAGCAACAAACTAGGCTGCAGTTCGCACTGCATATACCAAAGTCCTTACAAAAACCGACATCTCCACCTTCTTGGTAAGCATTGGCCGCCCAAGTGCTTCGTTCTTTTTTCTTTCCATGTCATTTCACATGATTCACTGTGTTGATCTAATTGTTTGTGTATGTGTTCTTGGTTGCAAACAGAGAATTCCTAGAGCAACGAGGGAGTCGTTCAACAATTCGGGCGACCGTGGCCAAGTTTCTCCTACCATGCGCAGCCTTGGTGTGAATGAACCTGCTCAATATACCGTAAGTACAAAGGATGGTCGCAGGATGATTGATGCTAAAGGATGGTCAAGTTTCAAATCTAAAACATATCTTGCGGTAGGGGATGATGTCAAATCGAACTTTCTCGGCAAGGAGAGCTGGTCCAAATCAACTTTGAAATTCTTCAGTAGCAGCACGCAACTGCCGAACTGATCTATCCTCCGAGAGATTTTGATGTAATAATCTGGCATGGTGAAACAAGTGTCATGTGTGTATAAGTAGTACAACAGTATTATTTATCACGTAGTATATCGTTGATAGAATTGCAACTCTGATTGTTGGTTAGGAACTGTCGTTCGATTTCATTCTAACAGGTGTTGTGCTTTATTCAATTTTGTGTATTGGCCTTGCGACAGCATCTAAAACCACCGCCGTAACGATCGCTTGAAATATGAAAAGCGCTGAGGTAGAACACATGGGCCCCCAAACATGCAGGCCCACCGGCCTATGGCCCGAAGTCCAGAACCGTGAGCCTGTCTAAGTATTATATTCTCGGCTGAACCCCCATATTATGTTATACTAGCAAGATGCATGTGCGTTGCACGTAACATCAAGATGCATTTGTATGAGTTGTTTATCTTGTGAGAGAAAAGTATGAATGAGGGAAGGCCTTATTTGCAAATGTGGAGAGGTGTGTGGTTACCTTTTTGCAAAATTGCCATAGTTTCCTTCCTATCCGTCAGATATAAATCGGACGGCCTACATGGCAGGCACACCATAATTATATATGTTATATATATTCCCCTTGATTTTTATTATGTATAAAGTTGTGATTTAAAAGATTTTTATATTTCTTTACAGAGGGAGTATCTCTCTGTCAAAAAATATTAATGTGTAACTAGTTACTCCTGCCTTTCTACTTCCTTTCGCTGATATGTCGGGCATCCGGCAATGGGGTCCACGTGCCATGCACCAAATTAGAGTGCCCAACTGCACGGTAGACTCACCCCGGTCGTAGCGCCGCAGTAATGCCCAATGAGCCGTCAAATCACAAAAAAAACCACCTTTCCAGCTTTAGCAGTAAGCTGGACGGACGAAGCAACAATATTTCACTAGGCCTGAATCCCCTTCTCCCTCGTCTGCTTGTTCAGAGAAAAACCCCCCTCGGCGATTGCATAGGGTTTTCGCATGGAGAACCAGGTACGAATTCTTCATCCATCCCCAATAAATCCAAGTCCCTTGGTCGCGGGTAATCCTAGGATGGCAGCCGCCGCCGTTGATGCATTTTTCTTCCTACTGAATCTAGTGTGTTTCATTCGCAGTGCCCAAAGTGCGAGGACCCTACAAGTTTCTGCGCCCTCGGCGAGACGCCACACTTGTTCCTTCTCATCCTAACACAGGATTTTAAAACGCACACAGTATGTTATAGAATCCTCTTTTCTATCCGGGAGGGTGGGGTTTTTTGAACATGTTGTCCACTAATTTGGAAATTTGGATTGCTATATTTGTATAAAAGGTACTAGTACCATGGTCAACACTGACGTGAAGAAGGAAATTATTTCTAGATTTGGATAGGGAATACATTGTGTTCTCATATTATTTTTCGTGCAGTGCATTCCTTGCTCTGCCACAACACATGTACTCAAGATGCTCGGCCTTGCCATAACTGAATACACCAGTTTAATGGTCACATTTAAGACAAGCCATGGGTATAAGTTCCTAGTTGGGTTCATGAACCAAGAAGATCGTTGCTTTTTTTATGGACGAACTTGGATAAACTTTCTCAAGTGTTACAGACTGAAAGTTGGCAGACGAATGTTGATGGAAATAGCAGAACCTGGTCTCATCTTCATTGTGATCTTCCACCCCGACGCCGTTCCAATTGTTCATCCATGTTAGTTTTGTATCTGGTTCTTGCTTGTTGCCTCGATTACTTCTTAATCCACCTATTATGTCTAACTAATCACAATTTAACTTTAGAAGTAGCAACGAATCTCTCACAAAGATGCTACTTCTAACTAATATTTCTTATAATTGGTGGCACGTGAAGGTTTTTTCAAAGTTAAGCAGGCTACTCGTTTGTTATTCTATAAGAACTCGACTGTTACTGATGGCACTGAAGTTAACTGGGACGAGATCCACAAGTTCCTACACTTTATTGATCGTCTTGAGGTCCTTGTGGGGTGTTTCAATGGTGGAAGGCCACGTGGGATATGTGTGCCACTGCTGCACTCGTTGAACAGGTCCAACTGTGTCGAGAAACTTATGGTAGTATGAGCTGTTTTCTGTTATATATGTTGTTCATAAACTCTTGCTTATACACAGTTTTATAGCTGTGATCTTCTTGAAATAGAAACTGCCCAGTTCTATTGTTCCTATACAGATGCCTGACCATGGTTGGGTCAGACTTGCGCTTGGTCGCAACATGATGTTTATGTCGACCTACTCCATTCCCCTTGGAGGTGAAAAGATACTTATTCATGGGTGGTCTCAAATAATGAAGGCCCGCACATCTTGGAGAATAGGATAGAAGGTTATGTTCAGGCTTTTCCATGGCTCTAAAGCGAATATCCTATTTATTGACCACATTGCGAGATGAACCCGCTTTCAGAAGGTTGTGGATGCGCGGGGTGGTGCCTGGGCCTTGTCCTGGGGCTTGGCGGCCTCACCCTTGGTTAACTGTAGGCAATGTAGCACTGTTCGAGGCGTGCTTTGTACGGTTGAACCTGTATAAGTACTCATACTGCTTTCAGCTATGGTTGTTAAGTGCCCCTGCTGGTTTCAGTTAAGGTTGTTAAGTACTCCCGCTGCTTTTACAGTCTGTCGTGTTTCTTCAGTCATGTCTTCCTCCAGCCACCAAAACCAAACCAGTGCCGACGGGGCCGCCTGCTTCCACCTCCCACGGCTAGCTGCGCCTTAGCGCACGCATCACCGCCCCACCGTCTCCTAAATCGTTAACGCCGACGTCTGAGGACTCGCCGTCGTCCTCCGCGTGCTTTGGTGCGCTCGCCGCGGCGCTGCCGTCTTGCATTGTCAACATGGTCAACAAACAAGAGGAATCGGGAGAGGACTGTACGTGGAGAGGATGACAGTAGGGGCCCACCATGTCCATGGTTGTAGGCAAGGAAGTTCCTCATTTTTTGTTATATATACTCCATTGTCAGCGTATGGAAAAAGAAAATGCTTCCTCCTAGTGGTTTCCTAACATCTGGGACCCACGACATTGTCAGCGTATATAGTCAATAGACAAGAGAACAGCACAAGATCGGCTGACACCTGGGACGTAGCTGCTCGAGCAGTATTTTTTTTATTGTTGAGACGGAGCAGGGTTTCAACTGGGTTGTGGCCCATCTAGCCCAGGCTTATATTTTTATGTTCACCACATGACCAGCCCAGCTATTTTTTCTTTGTGAAAATGAGCCCAGTTTATTTTTTCTAAAGAATACCCAATCCAGGCCTACTTATTTTTGTACGCCCTGATGGGCTGCAACTCTTTCAAGACGCCTGCAAATCTTGAAAGTAATATGGAATGGGCTGTAAATATAAAAAGCAGATGACAAATTGGCAATTACTTTGTAATTTCTGAATTTTTCACATTTTCAGATTCCAATTTCACTGGGCTTTAACCTAATTTAAATATATCTTCAAAGTACTTTAAATCTGGCTCGAAATTTCGGTATTAAAAATAGTTTAGAACCCACAGAAATATGCGAAATTTTGTTTAAATTTTTAACCCTGGCCCTGGCCAACAAAAAACGGACTGCAATAAATTGCATAAGAAGTTGCAATAAGCTATAAATATTAAAAAATAGGGAATGGTCTGACTTGTGGGCCTATTAAGTTGACGCGTATGCAAGATTTTTTTACTTATTATATACATCAACAAACGATTCTAGTAGACGTAACCGTTGGATTTCAATCCAACGGCCGTCGTGTTTCTTCAATCTCTGATCTTCTTGCTCCAGCCGCCAAATCCAGCGCCGGCGGGACCGCCTGCTCCCGCCTCCCGTGGACGGTTGTGCTGCCGCGTGGGCCTCACCGCCCCCCACTACTCCCACCGCTGGCCAGGCCATCCCTCTACTCACCCACATCCCTCCACTGTTGTGGCTTCGCCGCCTCCGGGTCATTCCCTTCCTGGGTCTCGCCGTCGTCCAACGCGCTGGTGTTCTCGGCACGGCGTGGTCAACGTTGTCAACAAACGACAACATCGGAAGAGGGATGTACATGGAGAGGCTGACAGTTGGGACCCACATGGTCCACCGCCGCACGCAAGCAAGTACCTCCTTATTACGCCAAAAAGAATGAATACTCCCGCTGATAGCTCGGACCCACCAGCTATATCTTCGCATGCAAGGAGATGCCTCCTTATTACACACAAAAAATGAATACTCCCCCTGCTAGCTGGGACCCACCATAGTGGGAGGCTAACTTGTGGGCCTACTAAGTTGACGCGGATGGAGGGCTTCGTCAACTTAGTCAATAAATATGAAAGATTCTAGCTCCAGTGACCGTACGATGTCCATCCAGCGGCTGTAGTGCTTCTTCAACATCTGGTCTTCTTGCTCCAGCCGACAGAACTAGCGCCGGTCGTGCCGCGTGCTCCTGCCTCTCGTGGCCGGCTATGCTGCCGCGGAGGGCTCACCGCCACCTACTACTCCCACCGCTGGCCAGGCCATCCCTCTACTCACCCACACCCCCTGTTATTCTGCGGCGATGGCAGCCTCACACCGCAGCCGAACCAATGAACCCTCGTACTCCTCTCTGCGTGGGCATCCATTGCCGCGTCTTTCCCCCTCCGCATCGTCCCCTTCCTAGGCCTCGCCGTCATCCACCGCCTTGGTGCTCTCGGCGTGGCGTGGTCAATGTGGTCAAGGAACGACTTCCATCGGAAGAGTACGTGGAGAGGCTGACAGCTGGGTCCACGACCGCAGCAAGGAAGTGCCTCCTTATTACGTGCAAAATAATGATTCCTCTACCTGATAGCAGGGACCCACCGGACGGGCCACCATATTTCGCGAAAAAAAAAAGTTTCCCCCTGACTCCTGGGACCCACCAGCTACATCTTCACACGCAAGGAAGTGCCTCCTTATCCTTCCTGACAGTCGGGACCCACCTGGTCGAAGCGTACGCAGCGTTGTCATTCTAGTCATGAACGTGTACGTACATACGATCGGTCTGTCTGCAAGCTGCGGCGATGAACCATGGCCGAGTAAGGAAGGGCACGTGTCATAGTATAGGCGCGCACGTAGCATGTCACGCGGTCCCGTTAATATCGTGTACACGTACGTACAGCCAGGGTGCAAGAAAGTAAATACGATCACCTACGTACATACGGGCGGGGTCTCGAACGCCTACTCGCGCATATGTATGGTCAGGGCTCGTGTGCATGGAGAGGCAGCGATGGCGTCCTATTCATCAGCAGCCAACCGACTGCGTCGGAACGGAGAAACTGCGTCGTGTTCATCGGGAGCCAACCGGCTTGGACAGAACAGCCGATCGAAATGAGGCCTGGCGTACCGCAGAACGGAGGAAACGGCCTTCTGTTCGACCGGCCACGGTCGAGACGGGATCCTGTTCATCGGGAGGGGTCTGGCGTACCGCAAAACGGAGGAAACGGACTTCTCTTGGACCTCCTACGATCAAAACGGGGTCCTGTTGATCGGGAGGGGTGTGGCGTACCGCAAAACGGAGGAAACGGACTTGTGTTGGAGCGCTCAGGTCGAAACGGGGGTCCTGTTCATCGGTAGGGGTGTGGCGTACCACAAAACGGGTACCATTCATGGCTTCCCTATTTATGATGCCTACCGCATTTGTGTCCGCACCGAGGTCATGGCGGCCCAGCAGGCTCCACCTCCACCTCCCCTTGCTCCTAAGTCATCAAACCCGGATCCGTCTAATGGTGGGGGTGATATGGGCGCGGGCAGCAACACCAATCCTTTCACAACGTCGGAGTGGGAGGCCATGGGCTCAAAATCGCGGGGTATGTTTGATTTTGGCCCCCTGGTTCTGGTGGTGGTGGGGCCGCCAAGGAGGGGGCCCGCGACATGGAGCCCAAGGGTGCTGCTGGTCTTGAAGGGGCTACGCCTTTCTCTGGGGCCTATTCCAACATTCCCGATGAAGTTGTTCGTCCTGCCTCTCCCGCTCTGTCTGGATTGTTGATGTGCCTCCGGATGCCTCGGTTCCTCCTCACAGCCCGAGCAGTAAGAAGCAAAAGAAGAAATCATTTGTCCACAAGTTTTCGGCCAAGAGCAGGGCCTCGATGGGTAGTAAGCACCACGGAGTGGGTATGTGCCTTCGTCTGGATGAGGACCTGGGAGCGGTGGCGGCTGTTGGGCGGTTGGGGGGATGCCTCTTCCCCGCCGGCCCGCTCCTCCGTGGCCTCGATCCGTTCTCCCATCTCCACAGCCCGGAAGGATCTCCTTCACCAGAGCAACACGGTTCCCATCCGGAAGAGGGCTGAGTGCAGGGCCGCTGCCCAGGACCTCTGCTCCCCAGGTAATCTTCCCCCCCTCTTTCTCCAGTGTGTTTGGTGTTGCCTTCTTTACCTGATTCCTACCTCTTGAACATTCTTTCCGATATCGATGTTTCTGTTTTGGGTCCCCATCTTCTTTGCTTTCGTTGATTCACTTAAATGAGGAGGCCCAGGCGGCCATTGCCAAGGCCAAGGAGGCAGCCACTAAGTCTAAGGCGACTCGGAGGCTGTTGTAGCTGAGGGGGTGACAGAGGTTGGTGGACCTCCACCCATGACCTCTAAGAAGGGACGGTCTTCTAAGCCTAAACCCTGCCTGGTCCCTAGCAGGTTGAGCCTTCGAATTAAAAACCTCTCTTTTAAAAGAAAGCTCTTTTTTGGAATATCCGGGGTTTCGGTGCTAGGGGCGCCGGGACCAAATCCGTGATTTGGTTCGTAGTGATTGCATTGACTTAGTAGGTCTTGTTGAGACCTTTAAGTCTGATTTCTCCCGCTCGGAACTTTTCACGATTACGGGTGCAAATCATTTTACGTGGTGATTCCTCCCAGCGTCTCAACACTCTGGTGGTATTCTCATTGGGGCTAAAGTCGATCTCTTTGATTTTGTTGCATTTGACCACGGGATTTTTTGGGCTAGTATATATGGTGGTGTTTCACAAGGATCGTACTGCTCTTTGGGAGATTATGGTCGTATATGGCCCGGCTGATCACTCGTTGTCCCTGCTCTTTCTTGATGAACTCACTACTAAGATTGATTCTTGTAACATTCCGCTGGTCATTGGGGGTGATTTTAACCTCCTTAGGTCCCCTACGTAAAAGAGCAATTCTAATTTTTCGTGGCCGTTGGCTGATGCTTTCATTGATTTCATTGCGGAGTGCGCTCTCCGTGAGTTCCCTAGGTTAGGGACGCGGTTTACTTGGTCCAATCATCATTCATATCTGATTCGTTCTGTCTTAGACCGTGTGTTTTCCTGTCTCCTAGGACCTGATGTTTCCGCGAGCTTCTCTTTCCCGTTGCCACATGTTGGCTTAGATCATTCCCTTCTCATCTTGGATCTTGGCATGTCTGCCCCGGCCAAAGCTTCTACATTCCAATTTGATGCGCCTTGGCTTTTGGTTGATGGTTTTTGTGAGATGATCTCGGAGAAGATCTCATCCTTTTTACCGTCCAGGACCCGTTCTTTTGGCACCATGGATGACTAGCATTGTTGTTCGTACCAACTGCATAAATTTTTAAAAGGTTGGGGCCGTAATCAAGCAGTTGAGGCCCTCAAGAGCAAGCGGGATTTGCTGGGGCAGGTCTCTGCCTTGGATGCGTAGGCAAACTCTTTTGGGCTCTCGGCTGTGGGTTGGCAGCGTAGGTATGATTTGGAGGCATGTCTTATGCATCTCCTTCGTCAGGCAGAGGAGTACTGGAAGCAGTGTGGGTCGATTAACTGGACCTTGAAAGGGGACTCCTTGACTGCTTTTTTTCATTGCCAGTGGTCATCGCCGTAGGTGTTCGATCAATAGTCCGATCATTGATGGGAATCGAGTTTCCGATCCTAACATTATCTTGGAGCATGTGCATGATTTCTTTGCTGACCTGCTTGCTGCCAGGCCGACCTCTGGGCTTCTTATCTCTCCTAATCTCTCGAACGAGCAGTGTAGGGTTTCTGAGGCGGAAAATAATGCTCTTATGGTTCCCTTGTCTGTGGAGGAGATCGAAATGGTGATAAATTCCGCAAACAGTAACTCGGCCTTGGGCCCTGACGGGTTTTATATTCCCTTCTTTCACTGTTTCTGGTCCGTGTTGTGCCCGTTAGTTTGTGCGGTCATCCAAGGCTTTTGTCTTGGGATGGTCGACATTTCTCGTTTGAATTATGCTAGCTTGTCTCTCATTCTGAAAGTTAAGGGTGCTAATCAAATCTCCCAATTTCGCCCCATCGCCTTGATTAATAACTTCGCTAAGTTCCCCTCCAAAGGGTTGGCAAATAGGTTGTCTCTGGTTGCTCATCGTATCATTAGTCCCACCCAGATGTCTTTTATCAAGGGGAGATACATTCTTGATGGGATCCTTTGCTTGCATGAAATTGTGCACGATCTCCAGCGTAGAGGTTCTCGCGCTATTATTTTCAAACTTGATTTCGAAAAGGCTTATGGTTCTGTTAGCTGGAGTTTCCTTTGTCAGGTCCTTCATGCCAAGGGATTCAATGCTGGGTTTGTGCATGGTTGATGCAACTGGTCTCGGCGGGCTATACGGTTGTGGCTGTGAATGGTTCAATCACTAACTACTTCGCCAATGGTCATGGCCCGCAGCAAGGTGACCCGGCTTCGCCCATTCTCTTTAACTTTGTGGCTGATGCCTTGTCTTGCATGCTGGGGCGCGCGGCCTCTGCATGGCATATCTCTCCTGTTGTGTCACACCTTCTTCCCAGGGTATCACGCACCTCCAATACGCTAATGATATGATTATTGAATTGAATGATGCTTGTCTTGCCAACCTTAAATTCATCCTGTTGTGTTTTGAAGCCTTGTCAGGGCTCAAGATTAATTTCTCTAAAAGTGAGGTGATTATGACTGGGGTTGATGAGGCGGAGGCTATTAGGGTCGCACAGCTTCTCAATTGTTCGCTTGGTTCTTTTCCCTTCAAGTACCTGGGCATGTCTACCTCTCCCTTTCATCTTCATGCTAAGGAATTCAAACCTCTAGTGGCCAAGGTGGGCAACAGAGTTATGCCTTGGCGCGGTCGATATAATACTCAAGCTGGGAAAGTGTGTCTCATTAATGCGTGCCTATCTTCCTTGCCTTTATTCACTATGGGCTTCTTCATGCTATCTCTGGGCACTCACGCTGGCTTCGATAAAAGCAGGGGGGTTTCTTTTGGAATTCTTTGGAGAACAAACGAAAATACAGGCTCGTTAAATGGGAGGTCATATGTAGGCCCAAAATCCTTGGGGGCTGGGGATCTTAAATACTGTAGTGATGAACAAGTGTCTCATTGTTAAGTGGTGGTGGCGGATTATGTCAGCTTCCCCTGGGACACTCTGGTATGATCTCCTGAAAGCTAAATACTTCCCTTCTGGCAGCCCTATGTTTGCCTTGCATCTAATGGGTCGTAGTTTTGGAGGTACCTGATTAAGGTTAGGGACGTATTTCATGCCCATGTCAAGTTTATTGTCAGGAATGGTACTTCGACTCGTTTTTGGTTGGACTGGTGGGTAGGGGATGCCCCGTTAGTTGTTTCTTTTCCAGTTTTGTTCTCTTATTGCTCTGACCCTGAGATCTCAATCTCTGAGCTCTCTCGCGGCTGTCTGGGCGGCCAGGATCCCCCCTAAGATTAAGATTTTCTTATGGCAGGCCTTTAGAGGCCGTCTGCCTGCGGCTAATCAAATTCGCAGAGAAATGGGTTTGTCTCCGCCTTTTGTGCCTTATGCTCCACGGTTGAAGATACTAACCACATTTTCTTCCGATGCCCTTTGGCCAAGTTGGCCTGGGGATGTGTTCGATCTTGGATGAATGTGTCCTGGGATCCTTCCTCTTTCTCTGACCTGCGTTTATTGTCTGCCAACATCAATGGTCGGACTAAGAGATTGTTCTGGGTCGGTTGGCTGCCCTCTGCTGATCCTTGTGGAATATTAGAAACAAATTCACCATATAGGGTGTTTTTTCTAACAAGCCGGCTGACGTCCTATTTAAAATGTCTATCTTCTTGCAGCAGTGGAAATTATTGACTAAACCTGCGGCCGTGGACGATATGGTGGAGCTGATCAGCAAAGTCCGGGCGTCGGCCAACATGATGTCCTCCCCTACCTCCGAGTGATTTACCTAGTTGGGCGTCGTTCAGTCTTCTAGCAGTAGATTGTTGGCCCGCGTGCCTTCTTTTGCTTTGGTGTGGTTGGGCCCGCGTGCCTGTAAACTGTCATCTGGTTTGAGATGTGCCTTCTGGCTGTAGTGTTATGGTGGTTCGGTGAACTCTGGTTGCTTTGTGTGGTACTCTGCCTGGTGGCTTTATTTATAAAGTCGGATGTATGCCTTTTCTCTAAAAAAACAATACAAGCCAGCAATTGCTGAATCTTCCGACCCTCGGAAATAATTTGTTGAACCCAAAAGAAAAAAAAACAGAGGCGTTGAAACTTTATACTCCCTCTGATCCTAAATATAAGTCTTTTCAAAGATTTCACTATAAAGACTAGATTTGGATGTATGTAAACATCTTTTAAAGTATAAATTCTCTCATTTGCTCCATATGTAGTCTATAATGAAATCTTCTCAAAGACTTGTATTTAGGAAGCGGAGGGAGTAGGTGTCAAAATCACCAGAGCTGATTCGGTAATGCTATCCCGTGCAATAATGCTCCTACTCAACCAGACCAATTAGGATGCTTATAATTAGCTTATGGTATGAAGTACGCATCTGGCCTCGCATCCTACGCGCCCACTTGCTGCCACAGACAACTGGAAAGTGATGCCACAGACTAATCTTCCATGGGCACGTCTGTTAGAAGATAATAAGATATCATATTTAGAAGATAATAAGATATCATATCCAAAGTGGAGTACGTCTGTGAACACTCTCGGGAGGGAGAAAGGCATGCAGCCTTCGTAATTCGATATGCTCCCGTCCAAGAAAACCTCAGGATCTTGTCCAGTCATCATCATAAGTACTCCCTCCATTCCGAATTACTCGTCGTAGAAATGAATGTATCTAGATGTATTTTAGTTTTAGATACATCCATTTCTATGACGAGTAATTTGGAACGAAGGGAATATAAGTACTACTTCCTCCTCGCAATAAAAGATGTTTTTGCAAGCTGAAATAACTTGCAAAAACGTTTTAAACTGAAACAGCTTGCAAAATCATCTTTTAGTATGGGACGGAGGGAGTACAATAGAAGCATACATATGGATCAAGATCAACTAGCTTTGAGTGCTGTAGCCAGTAAAGGAGCTTTGGGCTGTAACGCCGACAAGGTTTTCCAAATTGTCAACTAGCTATTGGATGGCTGTAGTGAGCAGTAAGCAGCTGACACGACTACCTGTTTTTTTTTCTGAACTTGACGTTCAGCATGGGCTGTGTAGTTTATAGTACTTCCTCCGTCCCAGAATAAGTATCTTAACTTTGTATTAACTTTAGTACAAAGTTATACTAAAGTTGAGACATTTATTTTGGGACAGGGGAGTATAAGTTAGGCTCCATCTCCTGATCTCCATATGCTTGTTTCGTGCGCCTGCTGGATATTTAAAATATTTTGTTCTACTACTTGACAAGTCCAGTGGGAGAAGCAAATTATTGACCTAACATATCTTCAGAGGGAGCTGTCGAATTAAGGAGGCTGACATGGACGCTCATGAAGTTCCAATATATTCAGTAGGTCTGCTTACGTATGTGCACCAAAAGCGAGTGATACCTAATAACATAGAAAGGCCCAGCTATGCATTTAATCATCTCATTCTGTGGTGTACCTACGGGTGTTTGGTTCAGGGACTTTTTAGTCCCAGAGACTAGAAAAAGTCCCAAAAAATCCCTAGGAACCAAACGGGAGGGACTTTTTCTACAGGGACTAGAAAAAGATTCTATTAGAGAGTCTTTTTTGATTAGTCCCTGGGACTAGAAAAAGTCCTAGGACTTCTGAACCAAACACCCCCCTAGTCACGCAAACGCCTTTGGTTCATTTGTACGTAGTATTTATTTTTGCAAATAAACGCCTTCAGTCCATGGATAACATAATGTAAAAAAAACATGCTATAAAGTTCTTGAATAAAGTGGCTGTATGTAAACCCGGGCATGGGCAGCCCGGCCCGACGACCCGGGCCGGGCCGGGTCGGGCTTGACGTTCGGGCTAGGCTCGGGCCTTGTTTTGCAGCCCGGAAGATAGTTCTGGCCGGGCTCGGGCTTCATTTTTTCTTTATTTCGGGCCGGGCTTTCGGGCTTCGGGCCGGGCTTGCACGTGCGTACACTAAAAAATAGCGTTCGGGCCGGGCTTTCGGGCTTCGGGCTTGATTTCGGGCCGGGCTCGGGCTTGATAACAGGGAGTATTTTGGGCTTCGGGCCGGGCTCGGGCTTAGGAAATGAAGGTCGGGCTTTTACAAGCCCGGCCCGAAACCCGGCCCGGCCCGACGTTTGCCCGGGTTTAGCTGTATGCAGAGGCCGGGGGTCATCATCCTTTTCTAAAAAAAGTTAAAGTTCTTGATATACTCAACTAATTATATATATGTAAACTCAGATTCATTTTATGTTAAGAAAGTAAAATAATGTATAGGCTATCATGTGTAAATATTGATGTTAGGACATGTACAATTTCATTGTACCCCGCAAAAAAATTCTACAATTTCATTGAACAAATTTGGTCCCTTAAACATCCGCGGACGCGTCCGGTCAGTGAGCGGGCATGTCCGTTTTGCGGTTCTATTTGTCCGTGCATGATGCCCCCCCCCCCCCTCCCCCCAAAACCCCTCCCAAAGTTTTTTCTAAAACGCCGTCCTTAAATGTCTAGTCACATGCACATGATTGATGGGTAGAGATAGAAGGAAAAAAAATAAAGAAAGAGAAATATGGTCCAGGAAGGGCCAAATTCTACATGGCGCACTGCCCGGACACGCACATGCATCCCATATCCTCCCAATATATGGGTTGGGTATGAGAGTTTGCGTATAACCTGAACATATGAGAGTAAAGTGGGAAGTCCCGCTGGGTCATTTTTTTTCTTTCTTTCTCATGTCTGTACAGTGACCGGATTGTCCGTCTGGACATTTGAGGAGGATTTGAGGGGATTGTAGACGCCCTTAGTCCAAGCACGAATTTTTGATGGCCTCCCGACAAACAGAATACATGAAGCCTTAAAGCATCTCCAACCTAGTTGATCCCTTAAAACCCTTTAACTCCTCAAAAAAGCAATTGAGGAATTAATCGCACTTAGCCAAACCCGGTTAGCTACTCAAAATTTAAGGAGCTAACTCCCAAACCCAGACCAACTTTCTCATATTTGCTCGGTCGTAGTCGCCTCTCGAGAAAAATCCGCCTGTCGCAACTCCCGCTCGAGGCATCACCTCTTCCCACTGTAGCCTCCCAATGTCGTTGCTGTCGCGGGTCCCCACTCCTGTGGGAATGGGACTGCAGGACTCCTCTGCAACCTTGTCGGCCACTCCCGTCGGCGCTATGCTGCCGCTAGCGCCAAGAAAGCGTATGGGGATGAAGAATGTGGTGTGGACTGTCGCACCATCAGCGAAGACCGTGGCGGTCGTGATGGCAATCGCTCGCCCTCTGCTTGCTCTGGTCGGCAGCAAGCGAGCAAGGAAGCTGGCTGGTCTGGGAATGCCCTCACCGAGGCAGTGAAGAACACGGACGCCTCCTCCTTGTCTAGTGGCTCGTAGTCCTTCCCGGCCACCCCTTCACCGCCTCCTTTGGTGCATGCAAGTGATGGTGGTTGACATGGAGGTAATGGTGGTCGACTAGGTGATGGTAGTGGTCCTGGGGTGATGGTGGTTTCTTTGGTGAGATGCAATGAAAGTGCTTGAGTTCGTCTAGTATGAATTTCATAGGGCTTGGTCCATGATATAAGACATGCTATGTTGTGGTTTTTGGATCATCCTTGATTGATGTGGTGGCTTTTGGATGAACTGTGTTCATGTTTTAATTTGAATTGTTCGTTTGGATGAATTATATGTATGTTTATGGTTGGTTTGCATGTTGAATTTGAATCATTCAAATGACTGATGAAATACCATGCAATTGTTTGAAATGTATGTGACATGAGATAGAAAAATTATGCCAAAAAATTAGTGAGTTAAATATAGGGGTTCGTTTAGCTTCGGCCACAATTTTAACTCCTTTATAAGGCGTTAAGTTTAAGGAGGCATACAAGAAGTTAAATAATAAGGGATTGGCTAGAGATGCTCTTATGTTACTGGGGAAGAACTTCTATGTGAGAAGTGAAAAAATGTGTGTTACCACTACATGCTATCCATGCAAATCGGTGCAGCACCGATGCCTCGCCTCTTTGTCTCGTGCAGTGGGCCCTAGGCATCGGCGCGGTGGCTCTAGGCGGAGACGACGCGGACTCTGTGATGAGTGGTGGATGTGAGTGTTGTCCATGTGACCTTGCTTGCGCAAGTGGTTCGGGCGTCCTTCTAAAGGATTCAATCTATTGCCCTCTTCTGTAATCCAAGTTCCACTGGAAGATGTGAACCTGGTGGTCTCAGTTGGCTTGACCAAGTTTCATGGCTGGGGTAGATGGTGGTGGCGTACATAGGACAGGGGAATCCCATGACCAGCGACTGAGACCATTACGATGATGATGTTCTGTGTAGGATTGAATATGGTGCCCAGGTGGGAGTTAAATAGAGAATTCTCAAAAATAATCATTTTTAGTTAGTGGAGACTAGACGATGATGTCATGTGTAGGATTGAAGATGGTGAATAGATGGGAGGTTAATAGATAAATCTCAAACTTAATCCTTTTTTAGTTGGTGAGTTTTAAATTAGTTACTCCAAGTTGATTATGACAACCTAAGCACGCAAGTCTACGAAATTAAGAGTGGAAACGGAATCTTACAAGAAGTAAAGAGTAAGATAAAGGGATCACAAACACGGATGACAAGGTTTGGAATGTTAGAGAAATCCTACTAGTCGCTGGTGGAGGTTTGTACATGCAGTCTAAAACCACAAATGTCTAGGCTAGCTTGACCAAAGGTCTTGTCTAACAAGTAGCTATCATACATATCTCATGATGACACCCACTCGGGAAGCCTAACTCGATGTAGATCTTTATAAAGAAGATGGTCTCCAGACCTTGTACAATTATTTTTGATTTCTTTGCATCTTAAAGGCTCTTGAGTGGCACTCTAACCATCTAGGAGAGGCACACCCTCCAAAAGTATACGGAATCAAAATTTTGTTTGTTGGAGCAATAATTGTCAATGTGTGGAAGTACTAGATAGAAAATCCGAAAGTACTAGACTTGTTCAAATTTGAAATTCAACTTGGGAACATAGAATTCCTTGGAAGTTTCCAAGCATCCGGAGGAATCAAACTATCTAGTGACACCCTTAGGAATCCAAATACCAAGAGATTGGATGAAAGTTGCTTGGTGGTGTTGGACAAAATTTTAGTGGTTTATGCTATGAAGAATAAGCATGCATTATAGTATCAGAAGAAAAAAAATTGGAGGTACCTGACAAAGTAGAGCAAGCCTGAGGAGTGAGGTATGCATAAACAACTAAGTTCCATCTCGGAGGTAGTTGAACTGACAACAATAGGTATGGAATGGTCAAAAGTTTAGAGGTATTGAGAGAAATCTCTAAATTCCATATGGAACTTAGGAAATCTGATAGTTTCCTTAGTAAGGAAACTCTATCCTAACAAGGTTGGTAAAACTGGTCAGAATTTTCCGAATTTACCATCAATGGATAAAAGCGGGGAGTATGAGTGTTTGGGTCGAAATACGTGGGATTTGGTTTTGGATTTTGAAAACATGTTCATCCCAAGTTGTTGTCCTTAGACTCGATGTAAACCTTTAATCCACTAAAATATTAGAAAGATACCTTCCATGAGCATTGGTCCACAAAAATTTGAGAAATAAAAGTAGGGTTCACCATCCATGTTTCAACTTACAAGAGGGGTTATTTATGAAGTAAACTTAGAGGGAATAATTAGTCCTCTTAATTCCCTTGTCATTACCAAAACACTTATAGGGGCAAGATGAACTTTCACCGTGGCAACGGCTCCCTCCTAGGTGGCTTTGTTGAGGTTTCCTCCCCCATTTAGCCCATGCTTTCGGGTGAAAGCTCTAGCCCCTCTTGGACGCATGAGTGTTGCAATATCAGGCAATCGCCAATCCATAATCCACAACACTGCCCACAAAACCGCGCTCGAGTCGTGCAACACCGGATAGGTGCAATCTGGAAGAGAAATCACAAATACTAACATATGCAACACGCTCAAGTCGTGGAGCATGGAATAAGAGAAACTCTATAAGGAATCATGAGAATTGGGGTAGCAGCGACTCTCCAATCTCAGTATGAGTCTATGTCTTTGTTCTGAAACCCCAAAATGCCAAAAGTCCCCTATGAAGAAGAGCACTAGCCTATTTATGCTAGGGACAACCCCCCTTGTATAGGTGTTACAAAACCCAGTTTTGAACCAATAAGTTGTGAAAATGATCAAGAAAGTCTTTAGCTAATGCATGGATGCCTTGGGAAGGTAAAAGACACTTTGGGATGGTTAATGAGCCAGATCTCACGCAGCTTTTGACAACCTGGACACTTCACACCAAAATGGTTAGAACCAACTCCAAATGATGCATAGTTTGTTGGGTTGAAAAGTATACTTCGGAGAGATTCTGATGGTATACCTCATGGTAACGCACCACTCACAAACTTTCAGTTTGTGAATGGGTTGGAAAGTATACTTCGGGTCAACCTGGACATTTACATGGAACACAAACTTGTAATCAGCCACAACCATGTTGACCCGAATTGTTGCGTTGATGTTGTTGTCCTCTGTGGTATTGTTGTCTGATTTTTTCTTGTTGTGCGGTTGAGTGTTGGATGACTAAAGTGTTCGTGGGGATATTAGCTTGTGTTGTAGGCATTTGTGATGTCATCTTCTCTAACATCAAGGTCAACATTGCTCATGCGGGTTCTTGGGTGACCCTCTATTCCTATCGATGGTGTGACAATATTTGAGCCAAGGCGAGGGGGCAGGTGGTCCTCTTTGGAGGCAAGTTCATATGGCATGTACCTTGTTTGTCCAATCGAGAATAAGTGAGGGTAGAACCGTCCAATGGTGATGCCTCCTCCCATGTTCTTTTCCTGTCTTTCACCATTGGCCATTGTGGTCGAGATTGGCATTAGCATATCAAGCGGTTTCTTACATAAGGTTCTTTTAGCACTCTATGTCCCATTTGTGGTTTTATATCAATTTAAAAAGGTAACATTTTTCTATGATAAAAAGAAAGACTTTAGAAGAAAATAGGCAGGTGTAACTATTCACATGCACATAACTAAATTATAAGTTATTTACAAGGAAAATATCAAAGGATTTACAACTTATATTTTGCCTCTTTGTGCATCAGTGAGACGACTCTATTGAATTCATGCTCCATCTAGATTATCAAAAGAATCAAACGTATGATTGCCATATCTCCAACTAATTAGATATATCTTCACGTACGAGATTGACAGATGTTATACGATAAAATAAGTCGCAACAAATGATATTTTTTTAAATGGAGGCAAATTATTTGCCTCATTCGTTAATTAAGCAGAAGAGAATTCCTGGATAATTAACTACAAAAGCGAGCAAAAACCTTGCAACTTGGTGACATATGGACTACTACCAAAGTATGACATCAAACCACCACACAGGCGGACTGCAATATGATCCTAACATGCTACAATCGCAAACCCCTAACACAAGGGTCACAAAATAGGCACCTTTAATGAAAGCACATCGACCAAGACATCAGACAACACCAAATCGGCGGTCCATCGATCAAGAAACCATAGAAACCTTGCAGTGCCACTCTTATTGTTTTTTCTCCTAGAAGACTTCTCCTTCAGGATGTCAAACCGAGGGAAAACGCCCACATTAATGCATTTCCCCAAATTACCTTCCCATTTAGGAGACAACCAATCGTCTTCTAAATCTAAGGCTAGCAACCTCCAAGTCGGTGATGAAGTCATAAAACCTTTGTTTTGTGCAGAGAGCCCCGGAAACAGGTGCCGACGCACCAGATGCAACAGCCCCATCACCCTCAACCACAGCCCGGTAGACTCAGGCGAGTGAAAGACATCAACATCCAAACCTCCATGCTCCATGGGGGCAGGTATGTGGCTTGGCTCCAATAGTGGGGCTATGTGCGTCGAGATCACAAGTGAGTCCACCTCTAGACTTACCATTGGTAAGAGGCAAAGAGGGCCTACCCCACATGGCTCCTGAAGCTTGGGAATTATCTGTAGAAGCAAAACCACGACCACTTCAAACACCTCACTTCCAGAGACAACTGACACAACATGCAGGGCTTCCCACAAGACGAGGAACACCTACAGAGGTGTACTGCCCCCTGGTGGAAACAACATGAAGCTCGGCCAATGAAGGCACAACAGGGATAACAAAGCCTACCAAGAACAACATCCACTCTCGCCAAAAAATCTCTCAACAGTTCAGATGAAAACTGCTCATTGAAGTATGGCTTGTGCGTGGCATCCAAACATGATTGAGTCGCTTCCGTGCTAACGAACATGGGAGAGGGCCTTTTTCCCTCCTCTTGTATATTGTATCTTGTTTGTTTCGCTCTATAAAATCTTCTCCGGTACCAACGAAATTTGCAGCTCTCTTGCATGTTTCTTAAACAAAGCGTAAATTTCATTTATTTTTCATCCGTAAGTTTCACGTTTGTGACAGGAAATACCGCATTTAGCATAATTTTTCATATTTTTACCCAACTTAAGCAACATGCTACCAATTTTTACCCCTTTTAATTGTTTACCTAATCTGACAAGTCAGTCCCATATTTCAGTGTTGTCCTGGCTTGCCACGTAGACACTTAATTACTTCGGGTAGTTTTTTCATTGGTTCGCTTTGGGGTTTTTTCAACACACCTCTTGCCGGCTCCCAAGTCTATATCTATATATAATAATAAAGAGAGGAAGATTTCTTGGTTCTCCTTTCGTCACCCCTTTATATCCATTAATTTTGTGTTAATCATAAGTATTGACGGTTGAGATTGAGAAGAAGGATCATTTCCGATTGTGCGTCTGAGTGCTGAGTTTTCGTATGCACGACGCGTCCCTTTTGGTGAGGTTTATCCACGAGGCATGCGCCAACACAAAAGGGCAAGGTGGCACTGTGAGGAGTAGGGATGGTGAGAAGGCATGCTAGTCGAACCCGTGGTTCGGGAGCTAGAGATGGACCATGTGTTTTCTCCCGTTGCAACACATGATCCCTTTTTGCTAGTATATCCTATGTTTTCCATTGCCGGCCTCTTCTAGTTGCTTCTGCGATGATGTTCGGCGGCCACACCTCTTGCAGCACCCCCACTGTCGGCCACAATCCGCCACACGTCCCATGGCTCATCGTACCTCTTCAGTCCAGAATCCCGACAGAGCACCATCAATTATATGAAACAAGGGGAGGGAAGGAGGCATAGTGTACCAGATCGAGCACCCTGAAGATGGCCACGTCGTATGTACCTCGCCTTGGCCTCCTTTGCACGCACCTAGCAGGAGCAAAGTAGGGAGCTTAGGCCTTTGTACGAGACGAGTGAGCATAGCAGCGCACTGGAGGACAAGCCTGCGTACCGTGGCGAACCTGGTGGCAGCGGCGGTCGGCATGTTGAAGAAGAGCACGACTGGCTAGCGGTCGTCATCCGGTTCAGGCTCCTGCTCCTTCGCGACAAGGGACTTCGCCATTGTTGTGCCTTAGGTGGTGAGCAACGCGAGGAGGTGACAGTGGTCCCCGTCCTCAGGTTTAGCACCTCCCCCTGCTCCTCCTTCAACATGCCGACCGACAAGGAGTATGATGTCACGGTAGGCAAGGAAGGTGGTGAGCAACGCGAGGAGGTGACAGTGGTCCCCGTCCTCAGGTTTAGCACCTCGTGTTGGGGAACGTAGTTATTTCAAAAAAATTCTACGCACACGCAAGATTATGGTGATGCATAGCAACGAGAGGGGAGAGTGTTGTCCACGTACCCTCATAGACCGAAAGCGAAAGCGTTAGCACAACGCGGTTGATGTAGTCGTACGTCTTCACGATCCGACCAATCAAGTACCGAACGCACGGCATCTCCGAGTTCTGCACACGTTCAACTCGATGACGTTCCTCGAACTCCGATCCATCCGAGCTTTGAGGGAGAGTTCCGTCAGCACGACGGCGTGGTGACGATGATGATGTTCTACCGACGCAGGGCTTCGCCTAAGCACCGCTACGATATAATCGAGGTGGATTATGGTGGAGGGGGCACCGCACACGGCTAAGAGATCAAGAGATCAATTGTTGTGTCTTTGGGGTGCCCCCCTGCCCCTGTATATAAAGGAGCAAGGGGGGAGGCGGCCGGCCTAGGAGGAGGGCGCACCAAGGGGGGAGTCCTACTCCCACCGGGAGTAGGACTCCTTCTTTCCTTGTTGGAGTAGGAGAAGGGAAGGGAGAAGGAGAAGGAAGGAAGGGGGCGCCCCCCTCCCTAGTCCAATTCGGACTAGTCCATGGGGAGGGGTGCGGCCACCCTTTGGGGCCTTTCTCTCCTTTCCCGTATGGCCCATTAAGGCCCAATACGAATTCCCGTAACTCTCCGGTACTCCGAAAAATACCCGAATCACTCGGAACCTTTCCGATGTCCGAATATAGTCGTCCAATATATCGATCTTTACGTCTCGGCCATTTCGAGACTCCTCGTCATGTCCCTGATCTCATCCGGGACTCCGAACTCCTTCGGTACATCAAAACACATAAACTCATAATATAACCGTCATCTAACTTTAAGCGTGCGGACCCTACGGGTTCGAGAACTATGTAGACATGACCGAGACACGTCTCCTGTCAATAACCAATAGCGGAACCTGGATGCTCATATTGGCTCCCACATATTCTATGAAGATCTTTATCGGTCAAACCGCATAACAACATACGTTGTTCCCTTTGTCATCGGTATGTTACTTGCCCGAGATTCGATCGTCGGTATCTCAATACCTAGTTCAATCTCGTTACCGGCAAGTCTCTTTACTCGTTCCGTAATACATTATCCCGCAACTAACTCATTAGTTACAATTCTTGCAAGGCTTATAGTGATGTGCATTACTGAGTGGGCCCAGAGATACCTCTCCGACAATCGGAGTGACAAATCCTAATCTCGAAATACGCCAACCCAACAAGTACCTTTGGAAGCACCTGTAGGGCACCTTTATAATCACTCAGTTACGTTGTGACGTTTGGTAGCACACAAAGTGTTCCTCCGGTAAACGGGAGTTGCATAATCTCATAGTCATAGGAACATGTATAAGTCATGAAGAAAGCAGTAGCAACATACTAAACGATCGAGTGCTAAGCTAACGGAATGGGTCAAGTCAATCACATCATTCTCCTAATGATGTGATCCTGTTAATCAAATAACAACTCTTTGTCCATGGTTAGGAAACATAACCATCTTTGATTAACGAGCTAGTCAAGTAGAGGCATACTAGTGACACTCTGTTTGTCTATGTATTCACACATGTATCATGTTTCCGGTTAATACAATTCTAGCATGAATAATAAACATTTATCATGATATAAGGAAATAAATAATAACTTTATTATTGCCTCTAGGGCATATTTCCTTCAGTCTCCCACTTGCACTAGAGTCAATAATCTAGTTCACATCACCATGTGATTTAATACCAATAGTTCACATCACCATGTGATTAACACCCATAGTTCACATCGTCATGTGACCAACACCCAAAGGGTTTACTAGAGTCAATAATCTAGTTCACATCGCTATGTGATTAACACCCAAAGAGTACTAAGGTGTGATCATGTTTTGCTTGTGAGAGAAGTTTAGTCAACGGGTCTGCCACATTCAGATCCGTATGTATTTTGCAAATTTCTATGTCAACAATGCTCTGCATGGAGCTACTCTAGGTAATTGCTCCCACTTTCAATATGTATCCAGATTGAGACTTAGAGTCATCTGGATCAGTGTCAAAATTTGCATCGACGTAACCCTTTACGACGAACCTTTTTGTCACCTCCATAATCGAGAAACATATCCTTATTCCACTAAGGACAATTTTGACCGCTGTCCAGTGATCTACTCCTAGATCACTATTGTACTCCCTTGCCAAAATTAGTGTAGGGTATACAATAGATCTGGTACACAGCATGGCATACTTTATAGAACCTATGGCCAAGGCATAGGGAATGACTTTCATTCTCTTTCTATCTTCTGCTGTGGTCGGGCTTTCAGTCTGACTCGATTTCACACCTTGTAACACAGGCAAGAACTCTTTCTTTGACTGTTCTATTTTGAACTACTTCAAAATCTTGTCAAGGTGTGTACTCATTGAAAAAACTTATCAAGCGTTTTGATCTATCTCTATAGATCTTAATGCTCAATATGTAAGCAGCTTCACCGAGGTCTTTCTTTGAAAAACTCCTTTCAAACACTCCTTTATGCTTTGCAGAATAATTCTACATTATTTCCGATCAACAATATGTTATTCACACATACTTATCAGAAATGTTGTAGTGCTCCCACTCACTTTCTTGTAAATACAGGCTTCACCGCAAGTCTGTATAAAACTATATTCTTTGATCAACTTATCAAAGCGTATATTCCAACTCCGAGATGCTTGCACCAGTCCATAGATGGATCGCTGGAGCTTGCATATTTTGTTAGCACCTTTAGATTGACAAAACCTTCTGGTTGCATCATATACAACTCTTCTTTAATAAATCCATTAAGGAATGCAGTTTTGTTTATCCATTTGCCAGATTTCATGAAATGCGGCAATTGCTAACATGATTCGGACAGACTTAAGCATCGCTGCGAGTGAGAAAATCTCATCGTAGTCAACAACTTGAACTTTGTCAAAAACCTTTTTCGACAAGTCTAGCTTTGTAGATAGTAACACTACTATCAGCGTCCATCTTCCTCTTGAAGATCCATTTATTTTCTATGGCTTGCCGATCATCGAGCAAGTCAACCAAAGTCCACACTTTGTTCTCATACATGGATCCCATCTCAGATTTCATGGCCTCAAGCCATTTTGCGGAATCTGGGCTCACCATCGCTTCCTCATAGTTCGTAGGTTCGTCATGGTCAAGTAACATGACCTCCAGAACAGGATTACCATACCACTCTGGTGCGGATCTCACTCTGGTTGACCTACGAGGTTCAGTAGTAACTTGATCCGAAGCTTCATGATCATCATCATTAACTTCCTCACTAATTGGTGTAAGCATCACTGGAACTGATTTCAGTGATGAACTACTTTCCAATTCGGGAGAAGGTACAGTTACCTCATCAAGTTCTACTTTCCTCCCACTCACTTCTATCACTGGAACTGATTTCAGTGATGAACTACTTTCCAATTCGGGAGAAGGTACAGTTACCTCATCAAGTTCTACTTTCCTCCCACTCACTTCTTTCGAGAGAAACTCTTTCTCTAGAAAGGATCCATTCTTAGCAACGAATATCTTGCCTTCGGATCTGTGATAGAAGGTGTACCCAACAGTAACTTTTGGGTATCCTATGAAGACACACTTTTTCGATTTGGGTTTGAGCTTATCAGGATGAAACTTTTCACATAAGCATCGCAACCCCAAACTTTAAGAAACGACAACTTTCGTTTCTTGCCAAACCACAGTTCATACGGTGTCGTCTCAAACGGATTTAGATGGTACCCCTTTTTTTACGTGAATGCAGCTGTCTCTAATGCATAACCCCAAAACTGTAGTGGTAAATCGGTAAGAAACATCATAGATTGCACTATATCCAATAAAGTACGGTTATGACGTTCGGACACACCATTAAGCTGTGGTGTTCCAGGTGGCACGAATTTGTGAAACTATTCCACATTGTTTTAATTGAAGACCAAACTCGTAACTCAAATATTTGTCTCCACGATCAGATCGTAGAAACCTTATTTTCTTGTCACGATGATTTTCCACTTCACTCTGAAATTCTTTGAACTTTTCAAATGTTTCAGACTTATGTTTCATCAAGTAGATATACCCATATATACTCAAATCATCTGTGAAGGTCAGAAAATAACGATACCCGCCGCGAGCCTCAACACTCATCGGATCGCATACATCAATATGTATTATTTTCGAATAAGTCAGTTGCTCGCTCCATTGTTCCGGAGAACGAAGTCTTAGTCATCTTGCCCATAAGGCATGGTTCGCAAGCATCAAGTGATTCATAATTAAGTGATTCCAAAAGCCCATCAGCATGGAGTTTCTTCATGCGCTTTACACCAATATGACCTAAACGGCAGTGCCACAAATAAATTGCACTATCATTATTAACTTTGCATCTTTTGGCTTCAATATTATGAATATGTGTATCACTATGATCGAGATCCAACGAACCATTTTCATTGGGTGTGTAACCATATAAGGTTTTATTCATGTAAACAGAACAACAATTATTCTCTAACTTAAATGAATAACCGTATTGCAATAAACATGATCAAATCATATTCATGCTCAACGCAAACACCAAATAACACTTATTTAGGTTCAACACTAATCCCGAAAGTATAGGGAGTGTGCGATGATGATCATATCAATCTTGGAACCACTTCCAATACACATCGTCACTTCATCCTTAACTAGTTTCTGTTCATTATGCAACTCCCGTTTCGAGTTACTACTCTTTAGCAACTGAACCAGTATCAAATACCGAGGGGTTGCTACGAACACTAGTAAAATACACATCAATAATCTGTATATCAAATATACCTTTGTTCACTTTTGCCATCCTTCTTATCCACCAAATACTTGGGGCAGTTCCGCTTCCAGTGACCAGTCTCTTTGCAGTAGAAGCACTTAGTCTCAGGCTTAGGTCCAGACTTGGGCTTCTTCACTTGAGCAGCAACTTGCTTGCCGTTCTTCTTGAAGTTCCCCTTCTATCCCTTTGCCCTTTTCTTGAAACTAGTGGTCTTGTTAACCATCAACACTTGATGCTCTTTCTTGATTTCTACCTTCGTCGATTTCAGCATCGCGAAGAGCTCGGGAATTACTTTCGTCATCCCTTGCATACTATAGTTCATCACGAAGTTCTACTAACTTGGTGATGGTGACTAGAGAATTCTGTCAATCACTATTTTATCTGGAAGATTAACTCCCACTTGATTCAAGCGATTGTAGTACCCAGACAATCTGAGCACATGCTCACTGCTTGAGCTATTCTCCTCCATCTTTTAGCTATAGAACTTGTTGGAGACTTCATATCTCTCAACTCGGGTATTTGCTTGAAATATTAACTTCAACTCCTGGAACATCTCATATGGTCCATGACGTTCAAAACGTCTTTGAAGTCCCGATTCTAAGCCGTTAAGCATGGTGCACTAAACTATCAAGTAGTCATCATATTGAGCTAGCCAAACGTTCATAACGTCTGCATCTGCTCCTGCAATAGGTCTGTCACCTAGCGGTGCATCAAGGACATAATTCTTCTGTGCAGCAATGAGGATAATCCTCAGATCACGGATCCAATCCGCATCTTTGCTACTAACATCTTTCAACATAATTTTTCTCTAGGAACATATCAAAAATAAACACAGGGAAGCAACAACGCGAGCTATTGATCTACAACATAATTTGCAAAATACTATCAGGACTAAGTTCATGATAAATTTAAGTTCAATTAATCATATTACTTAAGAACTCCCACTTAGATAGACATCCCTCTAATCCTCTAAGTGATCACGTGATCCATATCAACTAAACCATGTCCGATCATCACGTGAGATGGAGTAGTTTCAACGGTGAACATCACTATGTTGATCATATCTACTATATGATTCACGCTCGACCTTTCGGTCTCCGTGTTCCGAGGCCATATCTGTTATATGCTAGGCTCGTCAAGCTTAACCTGAGTATTCCGCGTGTGCAACTGTTTTGCACCCGTTGTATTTGAACGTAGAGCCTATCACACCCGATCATCACGTGGTGTCTCAGCACGAAGAACTTTCGCAACGGTGCATACTCAGGGAGAACACTTATACTTTGATAATTTAGTGAGGGATCATCTTATAATGCTACCGTCAATCAAAGCAAGATAAGATGCATAAAAGATAAACATCACATGCAATCAATATAAGTGATATGATATGGCCATCATCATCTTGTGCTTGTGATCTCCATCTCCGAAGCACCGTCATGATCACCATCGTCACCGGCGCGACACCTTGATCTCCATCGTAGCATCGTTGTCGTCTCGCCAATCTTATGCTTCTACGACTATCGCTACCGCTTAGTGATAAAGTAAAGCATTACAGGGCGATTGCATTGCATACAATAAAGCGACAACCATATGGCTCCTGCCAGTTGCCGATAACTCGGTTACAAAACATGATCATCTCATACAATAAAATTTAGCATCATGTCTTGACCATATCACATCACAACATGCCCTGCAAAAACAAGTTAGACGTCCTCTACTTTGTTGTTGCAAGTTTTACGTGGCTGCTATGGGCTTAGCAAGAACCGTTCTTACCTACGCATCAAAACCACAACGATAGTTTGTCAAGTTGGTGTGTTTTAACCTTCGCAAGGACCGGGCGTAGCCACACTCGGTTCAACTAAAGTTGGAGAAACTGACACCCGCCAGCCACCTATGTGCAAAGCACGTCGGTAGAACCAGTCTCGCGTAAGCGTACGCGTAATGTCGGTCCGGGCCGCTTCATCCAACAATACCGCCGAACCAAAGTATGACATGCTGGTAAGCAGTATGACTTATATCGCCCACAACTCACTTGTGTTCTACTCGTGCATATGACATCTACGCATAAAACCAGGCTCGGATGCCACTGTTGGGGAACGTAGTAATTTCAAAAAAATTCTACGCACACGCAAGATCATGGTGATGCATAGCAACGAGAGGGGAGAGTGTTGTCCACGTACCCTCGTAGACCGAAAGCGGAAGCGTTAGCACAACGCGGTTGATGTAGTCGTACGTCTTCACGATCCGACCGATCAAGTACCGAACGCACGGCACCTCCGAGTTCAGCACACGTTCAGCTCGATGACGTCCCTCGAACTCCGATCCAGCCGAGCTTTGAGGGAGAGTTCCGTCAGCACGACGGCGTGGTGACGATGATGATGTTCTACCGACGCAGGGCTTCGCCTAAGCACCGCTACGATATTATCGAGGTGGATTATGGTGGAGGGGGGCACCGCACACGGCTAAGAGATCAAGAGATCAATTGTTGTGTCTTTGGGGTGCCCCCTGCCCCCGTATATAAAGGAGCAAGGGGGGAGGCGGCCGGCCTAGGAGGAGGGCGCGCCAAGGGGGGAGTCCTACTCCCACCGGGAGTAGGACTCCTCCTTTCCTTGTTGGAGTAGGAGAAGGGAAGGGAGAAGGAGAAGGAAGGAAGGGGACGCCCCCCTCCCTAGTCCAATTCGGACTAGTCCATGGGGAGGGGTGCGGCCACCCTTTGGGGCCTTTCTCTCCTTTCCCGTATGGCCCATTAAGGCCCAATACGAATTCCCGTAACTCTCCGGTACTCCGAAAAATACCCGAATCACTCGGAACCTTTCCGATGTCCGAATATAGTCGTCCAATATATCGATCTTTACGTCTCGACCATTTCGAGACTCCTCGTCATGTCCCTGATCTCATCCGGGACTCCGAACTCCTTCGGTACATCAAAACACATAAACTCATAATATAACCGTCATCTAACTTTAAGCGTGCGGACCCTACGGGTTCGAGAACTATGTAGACATGACCGAGACACGTCTCCGGTCAATAACCAATAGCGGAACCTGGATGCTCATATTGGCTCCCACATATTCTACGAAGATCTTTATCGGTCAAACCGCATAACAACATACGTTGTTCCCTTTGTCATCGGTATGTTACTTGCCCGAGATTCGATCGTCGGTATCTCAATACCTAGTTCAATCTCGTTACCGGCAAGTCTCTTTACTCGTTCCGTAATACATCATCCCGCAACTAACTCATTAGTTACAATGCTTGCAAGGCTTATAGTGATGTGCATTACTGAGTGGGCCCAGAGATACCTCTCCGACAATCGGAGTGACAAATCCTAATCTCGAAATACGCCAACCCAACAAGTACCTTTGGAGACACCTGTAGAGCACCTTTATAATCACCCAGTTACGTTGTGACGTTTGGTAGCACACAAAGTGTTCCTCCGGTAAACGGGAGTTGCATAATCTCATAGTCATAGGAACATGTATAAGTCATGAAGAAGCAATAGCAATACTAAACGATCGAGTGCTAAGCTAACGGAATGGGTCAAGTCAATCACATCATTCTCCTAATGATGTGATCCCGTTAATCAAATAACAACTCTTTGTCCATGGTTAGGAAACATAACCATCTTTGATTAACGAGCTAGTCAAGTAGAGGCATACTAGTGACACTCTGTTTGTCTATGTATTCACACATGTATCATGTTTCCGGTTAATACAATTCTAGCATGAATAATAAACATTTATCATGATATAAGGAAATAAATAATAACTTTATTATTGCCTCTAGGGCATATTTCCTTCACCATGGCCCATCAGCAACAATGCCAGCAGGTCCAACATGACGTGTCCTAAAAAACCGAAGCGAACCGAACAAAAAAAACTATACGGAGTCTTCAGTTGTCTACATAGCAAGTCAAGTCAGCACTAAAACATGGGGCCGCTTTGTCGGATTGGAAAAAATTAAAGGTATAAGGGCATCTTCAAAGCTGACCCCCTAACCAGACACCGTATCCATCCGTGGACCGATGGGGACCAGTACACGGACACTGAAGTGGGAGTCGGCCATCCGACCATGTCTGCATACATTTCAAACCGGCTTTCAACAAACCGGATGAAATTCATGCAAACACGACAGAATTCAACAAAGCTCAGACATAATTTACAGAAAATAGCCCGCAACACTCAAAGTAATTATAGAAATAGCACAATTCATCCATGCAAATATCTCTAGTACAACAATTGTTCAAATTCAATGAGATAACCGGATGTTTAACTAGTTTTTTGAAATCATCTCTTCCAAATTCAAGGATACTAGAGTCAGAACCGGCACATGCCATCCCACACAAACTGCCCTTGAGCTTCATCCTGCAATGTATGTGTGTGAATGGCCTTCCCACGGTCCTGTGGTACGTCATGAAAGCACGTGCGGGCTATACAATATGTACATCAACATTTTGTGAGTGGATGAATTAACCAACATGTAGAGTAACAGAAAGCAAAACTTACGATCTCAATGGTTGGCGCGTCCAATGGCCACCTTGTCTCCACTTGATCAATCACACCGCAAAACTTCATGACAAAATTGCAGATAATGGACCACCGATGTGTTAGCGACTTCACATTGCTGCATGGATGACGTGCATGTTGTAGGGCGCGAAGTTCTTCCGCTCATGAAACAAAGCATGCAAGGTTTGCCAAAAGGTCGGGCCCTTGTTCATGCCTACAAAGTCCTCAAAAACGGCCAACCATGAATCACACAAGAACTCATCCTCGTACACCGAGTACTCTGCCATGGTGCTTCTCTAGAAAACAACAAGAAATTGAAAAAAAAAGAGCTCAATGGCATTTGACTGAACACTTACCTGGCGCGGTGTCTGCCATGGATGGCGTCGGCAGGGATGCAAATGGATTCCTGTGTGGACAACGGTGTAGTCCAAGGCCGGAAGTTCCGTGGGTGGGGACTGCGAGCGTCCGAGGATGCCTGGGCGGTGACTGGAGAGGTACAGCGGCGGCGACGAACGACAAGGGTGCGGATGAAAGGAAGGGGGCAGTGGTAAACTGGAAGAAAAGGAGACCGGGAGGAGGATTTCAGTGGGTCTGGGGTGTCGGAATCCTACGTGGTTGGTGTTCGGACTCCCGCAAAGGTCCTCCCCCCCCCCCCCCCCCCCGGCAGTTTGCAACTAGTTTGCAGGAAAAGAAAAGGGCGTTCGGATCGGGCCGCGGATGGATACAGAACCGCATTGGATGACAAAACGCGTCTGAACCGCACGGAGAGTTCGCGTTGGAGATGCCCTAAGAAAGGCAGCAGTTTGCTTTTGGGTAAATTGAAAAGTTTGCTAAATAAGGGATTTCGTGTCACATACGTGAAACTCGGGGTTACGAAAATGGAATTTGCTAAAATAATTAGCTCGTTTTTTACCATATCACAATCGAAGAATCTTGGGCGCGACATGGAAAAAAAGATCCCTTTTCGAGAAGATCATACAATATATTCGCTCGTCCCGGCATTCAGATCTTTAAGCTCCAACTAGCCTAGGTCTATTTCAGGTACAGCATCTAAATAATGGAGGAACAGAAACGAAGCAATAAGCCTTGGCCTCTATTATTGCCTTTCAGCAACAGTACAGGAAAGGAAAATGCTCCAAAAGATTGACGCAGGACTGCCACTTGTGAGACACCACAATCACACACAGGGATTCCACATGTGTGACCCGTGCGTACCTAGCTGTCATGTGTTCCATGCCTCTCAATGCTGCGATGCATGTAACATGTAGCTAGAGTGCTAGACCGGTCGATCTCTACTCTGGTCGGAACTTGTTATCCTCACAAACTGCGTCGACCAAAACTATATGCATGTTTCAGGTCTTCTCCACCTCTCTTTCTCACACACACAAAGAAAAATTGTTTTGATACGGATCGTAGCAACTTCGCGCGGGGCTCTCGTCCATGTCTCCATCATCGTGTCCCTTAGAGTATCTACAGCTGCGGAGCAAATTCGGGCCCTCAAACACACAAAGACGCGCTCGGACGTGTCCGCAAGCAGACCGGTCACACCTTAAAAAAAATTCTCTGTATCCGAATACCTCATACTTAAAACTTTAAATTCATACAAAACATGCAAAAAAGTAAAACCTACTTACTACGTTGATCAAATAACCTACACTATCCTAATCCTCGTCGTGGATGTCCATTACCTCCGTGCAAGTCTCCTCGCACATGGGCGGCAGCTGCAATTCTGGCTCCTGCGGCTCCTCCGCGTCGGCCTCCGCATGTGTGTCTAGTTCAGCAAAAAGTGTGTTAGTCGCTGCCCGTTCTTGCCGGATGAACCGTCGGTTGGCCTCGACATAGGTCTCATCCTGTATGGACTCCAGGATGGCCGGTGCTCCGCCATCTTCGCCGCTTGGGCGATCGCGAATTCCGCCATGGCGTCCTTCATGTCGAAGCCCTCAACCGGCTCCAGCTCCACCTCCGGCTGCTCCGTGTCGTCCTCCTCCGGATCCCCCGCGTCCTCCTCCTCCGATCTGCAACCTCCATGGGAACCAACTACTGCTCCGGCTCTGGCTACTGCTCTCCATCCTCTTTCTCCTCCTCCTCATCATCCTTCGGCTTCAACTCCGACGAGTCCGGAGGCAGACCGGCTGCGAAGCGAGCGGCACGCCTCGCCCGGATATCCTCCTAAATCTGGAACAGGTGCTCCGGCATTACCATAGCCTAAGTCATCTTCTTTTGGCGGGCCATGGTGAAGCCGGACGGCGAGGGAAGAGTAAGGCGCGGAGGAAGAGAGGTGGATGGGCTCAGGCCGGCGATGAGAAGTGGGAGGAAGTGTATGTGGCTAGGGATGGGGAATGCCGTCCAGCTTAAATACATGGACTTTGGCCCTCGAGCGGCGAGCCAGAGCGGCGCCACGCGGCGTTCACGCCCCACCAGGGAAACGCTCAACGGATTTATGGTGTTTTCCTGTGGGACCCCAATGTTAGTCAGACGTGGCGAACGCGCCCGGTCATGCCTGGGCCGCCCCGTATCCGCCCCAAATTTGGGTCGGATATGAGGGGTTCTGCTTAGCCCGGGCATTTGAGACCCGTCTGAGGCGCCCGTCTTGGTCACATTTTCTTGACCGGTCACTGACCGAGCCGTCCACCTGGGCATTTGAGCGGAGTTTGAGGCGCCCGGTTGTAGATGCTCTTACCTTTGGCATCTGTAGTTTAGAAGAAAAATATTGAGATTCTTATCTTAATTTATGCATAAGGTTAATTTTATTTATTTATTTTTTAAACAAGGCAAAAGGCTTGCCATTTTCATTGAATAAGAAGGTTTTTAGAGTTTTGGCCAAAGGCCGAATTACATGCATCACTCTCGCGGAATTACATTACACGAATATTTGGCCCCGGGGGCACCACAATGGTGCTTCCTGTTTGATTCGAGAAACAATGACACCCACTGGAATCGTGGTGTTGCGGAAAACACGTTCATTTCGCTCCTTTCAGATTTCCCATGAGATAAGCAGCATAAGAGAAACAAGCGCCCTTCAATATTGCAACATCCTAGAAGCATTGCTGCACAACCACTCCATGAAAGTCGTGCCTCCCCTATTTGTAGGATGGGCATCATGTAAGTCGAGCCAGGATTTAATCATGCCCCAAAGTAGCAAGCAGCATTGGAAAAGAAGGTGGGCCACCGATTCTCAGAGCTGCTTGCAGAGGGGGCAAATATTGCAGTTTGGCCATCCCCGGCGCTCAACCCTGTCAACCGTCCATATCCTATTGTTGATGACCAACCAATTAAAGAATTTACACTTGGGGAGTCCAGTTCTTCCACACCAATAGAAGCATGTCTGTGTCCACCAGCCCAAGAAATTGGGCACGATAAGCCAACGCCGCAGAATATTGATTATCATTGGTGAGCTTCCCTGAATTGTATCAGCCACATCGAGATTGAGGTGGACATGTGATAGCTTCCCCCCAAAGGTTGATGAACTCTAATAGATGGTTAACAGTGAGGTTCCCACCAATTTCCACTTGGTAAATCCAAAAACTATTGTGTAAGGCCTTCAGGATGGACAATTTCTTCTTTTAGAAAGATCGAAAATATTTGGCGCGATGTCTTTGGGTCTCATAATATCCAGCCAAGCAAATTCCCAGAACGGGGCCCGAAGACCGTCTGCAACAAAAACCTTGGCGGCATCCATGAAAATATCTTTATCCTTATCATCGTAAGGGTTCCTCAACCTGACCCCTAGCTTGACCGGATCCATCCAAGCAGCCCACAACCAACCAATGTGAAGGGCACTAGAAAGATTTTCCAAATTGAGAATACCCAGGCCACCCTGCACTTTTGATTTGCACACTTGCTCCCAATTGATCTTGCATTTTCCACTAACGACCTTATCACTACCTACCCAAAGATATGCACGTCGTAGGGAGTCAATCTTCTTCATCACCTCCACATGGAGGTTTAACAATATCATGTAGTATGTAGCAATGTCGTGATGACCGACTTGAACAGCACAGCCCTTCCAGGCGATGCAACGTGCTTGTCCATCCAAGGCGTGAGATGGGCAGCGATCTTATCTTTGAAGAGTTGAAAGTGGATTCTAATTAATTTCTTGATCAACAGTGGCAGGCCAAGATATTTCAATTGGAACGGCGAACATTTGGGGGGGGGGGGGGTAATTATAATTTAACCTTATCTCAATGAGTCAATGGATTGTGTCGATCGTCGGGCATTCGGGCGTGCTTTACGTTTGTTCACAACGAAGACGGCCTACGAAGGGGGTGGCGTTGGGTGTGTCTTTATTCTTCAGTTCCATCTCCATCCGATGAAGCTCATCGAGATACGGCTCCATCGGGGAATTTGTGAGGTTTGTGTCCCCTTGTTCTGTCTATCTAGAGTTTGGACTATCCTTTGCCCCTTCTCGGCGTCACCTTCTCTAGGACGACGATGTGTGAAGACCACGGTCGCCGATCTCTTATGGTTGACATCGACGACTTCCCTACCGTTGCTTCTACAAACTCCTATGTTTCAACAGGGTTGTTTCGGTAAGACGCGGACTCATAGGTGGCAACGAGCTTTGCTCACAGTGTGCCTTAGAGGGATGTAGGAGGAAGGTGGTGCTATTTTCTTCAAGGATTTGACTTTAGTTTCTTATTTTTGTATGAGAGTCCTTGTAAGGGTTGGTTTTATGTAATATATATGGCTTTGTGCCTTTCCAGAAGGAAAAAAACTTGACCCCATATGTCACTCAGGTCCACCCGAGACATATTGGGATCTCAAGTTTAGCCATAAATTCAAATATAGTTTTTACCCCAAATTTGCACATCAATAAATATTCATCACGTTGCAAACAAAATATTTAAATTTTAAAACTATGCATGCCAATTAATGCTAATCAATCTGAAGTTCTTTACTCGAGACAGTTTAATCCTTGTTTGGCACCCCCTCGTTTCATTTAGTTTCCTTTGGTAGAAATGAAATCAAACCAAAATTTTGGCACCCCTCGTTTCGTTTCATTTGGTTGAATTAAAATTACAGTGATGTCATGTCTTTGTACATGCCCTTAGATAACGGCATCTCCAACGTTGACCCACAAATTTCCTCCCGTACCCGTCCGCGGACAGGGGGGCCAGTCCATGGACAAGGATGCAGAAGTCTGCCATCCAAAGCTACCTACATACACCCAATCCCCCCAAAAAAATTAAGCCCACATGCTCAAATAGCCGCATATATAGCTAGAATAGTTTAAATGTTCGAATGTAGCAGTATTTCTAATTTAAATAAGTTTAGGTATTACAATCCAACATTGTGCCCCCTTTGACCGCCCACCGATGCTCAGTCAGATCTTTCTTCAGTTGTCCGTGAGTTGCTCAATGCCAAATTTGTTGATGCATTTGAACAAACTCTTCAAATGTGGCTGGATTCTGGTCTGGAAGTTGATCACTCATGTTCTCAAATTCAAAACCTATAGTAGCATCATCACCCCCATCCTCCACGATCATGTTGTGCATGATCACACAACAGGTCATCACCTCCCACAAGGTCTCCGGATCCCATTGTTTAGCGGGTCTATGAACAACTGCAAAACATGCCTGCAAACTTCAAATACCCTCTCAACATCCTTTCTAGCTGCTTCTTGTCTTTGGGCAAAGTAAGACTTTTTCTGGCCAACTAGATTAGAGATGGTGTTCACAAAGGTGGCCCACGGAGGATAGATACCGTCAACCAGATAGTAGCACATGTTGTACTCGTGCCCATTGATAGTATAGTGGCAAGGATGAGTTTTTCCTTCAGTCAGCCTAGCAAACAATGGGGATCGCTGCAACACATTGATGTCATTGTGAAACTCAGCATGTCAAAGAAAGCGTGTCAAATCCAAAGATCATGTGATGCAACTGCTTCAAGAATGATGGTGGGCTTATTAACATGACCCTGATATAGCCCTTGTACAGCTTTTGGGCAGTTCTTTCATTTTCAATGCATGCGGTCAAGAGATCCGAGCAAACCTGGCCACCTTCTTACTTCTGAGATTGCCAAGAGTCTCTCAGTGTCTGTGATAGTTGGTTCTCCCAGGTATTGAGGTCCAAACACCTAGACCTCGGCAGTTGCAAACAAGACCATGGCATCTCTGCATGTGTTCTCAGACATCCGTAGGTACTCATCCCACGAATCAGCGGTCATGCCATATGCAAGCATCCGCAATGTGGCCGTGCACTTTTGGTAAGCAGAGAACCCAATCCTTCCCACGGTGTCAAAGGACTGGACATCATGGTAGGGACTATCAAACACATCTTTGTGCACCCTGAAGCGCCGGCAAAAATTGTCAGCGAAGAGGGCATCTGGGTAAAGTAGTCGTCCATCAACGTCAAATGGGTGCGCGCTCTGTTGCGGTTGACTGCACTCGATGACCCTTGATTGATCCCCTGAAATTGAGAACATGCTCTTCTACATGCTTTGTGTCTGCAAGGACCGCATGTATCATCGTCGTCTCATTTGTGCAGTCCTCCTCGTCGGATGACTCGGCATAGTGCTTGTATATGTACTCCACATCTGAACCCATTGCTTAAAAGAAGGGACAAAAAAATTACACAGGCATTTCACCGGAAAGTTGCCAGGCATGGTGAGTATGGTAGGAGCGGATGGTACCTGTGTGGCGGTAAGAGATGTGTGGAACGGCAACGGAGGAGAAGCAGCGTGGAGCCCGTGGTGTACCATTGGAGGTGATCGACTTGTTGAGTTTCGGCATGGGTGTGGCGGGGGCGGCCGGGGTGTTGGAGCAGCGGCGATAGCAAGAGAAAAATAGAAGGAGCGAAAATGAGAGGATGGAGGCGCGGGGTCCGAAGGTGTTTTGATGGATTTTGGGTAGGCCTGGGGTGTCGAAGTTCGACGTGGCTGTTGTCCGGACTCCCACAAAGCCCTCCTAGTTTGTCTTGAGTTCACGAGAAAAACTGCATTCGAACTGGTCGGCGGGCTGATACAGACCCGTGTTAGATGGCTAAATACGTCCGGACCGTACGGTCCGGACGGTTGCGGGTCACTTTGGAGATGCCCTAAGGTACCATCATCAGTATTCAAAAAAAAAATCAAAGGAGGGCTACCCCTGCCTTCACCTGCCTTCAAAAGTGGTGAGAGGTGCCCCAAAATAAAATTCTCTTGGTAAAGCTAGAAAGCAACCTAGGAAAAGCGACGTTTGGAGTGCATATGGAGCCTCAGATCAGTTGCACATGGGGAACAAGTGTGAAGCAATAATACACGCGACATGCACACTGCCATTCCCTCAAGTCGACCCCTTGGTTGTCGCGTCCGATGCTATATATAACTCCACGGCCTTCCCGCCATTAGCAACCACAATGATCAACACCACATAAAGAAAAACTTCGTGCAACAGCTCATAATGGATCACCAGGGCTTGCGAGTCGGTGGCGCCGGCGACGTGCAAGAGTTCTGCTACGTCGGGAGCCAGCAGCCAGAGGTCGCCGGCGGGGCGTTCCTGATGGAGCTGCTGGAGGACACGCCAGCGCCAGCCGACCACGCGCCGGAGGCCGCAGACGACCGGCTGAGCCGCGTTATGCGATCCCTCGAGGCCGAGCTCGGCATCGGGTCCACGCCGGCGCCGGCTCTGGCGGAGGACGGCGAGAGCACGGCGGACGGGCCGATGAGCGACTACGACGATGGGGAGCTGGAGGAGATGCTGTCGGAGTTGCGCGGTAGCCTGGGGGCCGAGGCGCGGTCGTTGGCCGCCGTGCTGCCGTTCGAGTACTGGGAGGAGGTGCCGCCGGTGATGGGCAGCGTCATGGGCGGCTGGTACGTCGACGGCGAGGGCTTCGTGGCAGGGTACGAGTTCAGGGAACCATCCTACTACACCTATGGTGAGGTATCCGCCGTTGAGCAGGCGTACAGCCCCCTGTGCCTGTGGGAGTGAGCGTTGAAATATGCGCGTGAAAAAAAAAGAGGTTGTGAGCTTAAACTTATGAAAGACAAGTTGAGCTGTGCATTTGTTCTTATATTTTTGGAAAAAGGACCCTCTTATCTTGTGACCGGGGGTGACATTTATAAATATTTTGATGGTATTTTTAGTTGTGTCAGGGTGACAGTTTCTTCAGAATTGGGCAGAAGTTTCAAAACTGTCGATCTGCCTAGAAAATATCGTGCAGTTCTGAAGAAACTGTCAGCTCCGATACAACTAAAACTGTGTGGAAAGCATTCACAAATGCCAACCCTTCGGGCGAACGTTCGTCGCTTAGCTTGTCCGTTTGGAAAACAAATACATGTAAAACATGTCAAAGATCAGAATTGTTGTAGGAAATATAGACTTATGCCTGTCAGATCCGCTGATATACAACAGCAGAAGAGGGCAAAACTAAGACTCGGCTGAGGGCTGCTAATTAAGAATGTTATGGAACTGCGATTTCATAGGCAACAGTTTGATTCCTGCATCTGGAAATTCTAGTGTTTCAAAGAATAAAATCTCATGTTTCACAGAATTGCAGTACATAGCGGAACAAGCGATATCCTAAAGTGTGTGACTCTCATGAAGTAAGAGGTAAATGGACGAACGGTCAGAGAGTAATGAGAACGAGTAATCGAATCCACTGGTAGAAGGGAAGGGGTAAGCAGGCCGACCTAGAACCAACTTGTACTCAAGTGTATGGTCAGTAATCAGTTCTAAGAAATATGCCTTCATATTTTAAGAATGTAAATAATGTGAGGCGAAGATTATTGCAGCTTAGATCACTGCATCTATTGCCACATCAGAGATTTTTCACCACCTGTGCTCTACTACTCTCGTGCCTACCCAAATAACAACGCTTGTAAGTTCAAACTGAGCACAACTCTGAACATTTCAGAGACTAGTGTAAGATTTACCAAACAGGCTTGCTGCCACTATAGCAGAGACAATCTGTGTTGGAACATATGGGTTGGCAACTGCCAGGTACAGCATGAATCAATAGGTTCAAGCTGTCACAAGAACGAACCTCAGTTTCATGTGAGAGAAGCAAGAAATTTATATACCTGCAACATCCAGAAGGAGAAGAGCAAGCATTGACATTACTTGCAACTAGAACCAAGAGAATGCCTAATTATACTCCGTTAGCTTCCAATATGCAAAATAAGGTATAAATCAACTACCGAGCACGCAAAGTTGGATGCAAATGTAAGAGACTATGTGAACTGTTCTACACATATAAGATTAACCTGGCACCACCCAGTATTTTACTCCATGCAGGAAATCAACCAAAAGGCCATCTAAATAAAGCAAGCACTAGTACTGGTCATTAGAACGCCCTTGGATGACAAAACATTTGATTTACAGCTGGAATTATGCCTTCTTCGCTACAGTCTACAATGCACGACGAGCTAGCCACAGTTGCCGCCAATCCCATGTCTCGCTGTTGACGTCAAACATCCAAGAGAGCTCTCCATCTTCACATTAGAACCTGCCATAAAGATCCCAGTTTTCAGTACACAGACATACAGACATATATACCTAACATGGTAATAAACAAGTAGAAAGCATGTCCAAACCATAATCAACAAGGATATTCACGATCTGAATGATCCTAGGCTAACTATCATACATGAAACTGGAGCCCCACAAGGCCACTTGATAAATCCTGCCTTCTTAGTTGTGCTTGTGTGTGTGTGTGTGTGTGTGTGTGTGTGTTATGTAACCTGAAATGTTACTCCGTATTATGTTTCTACAAATCAATAGAGCACAATCTGCTCAACCAAGCTAGAAAAAACCTGATGATTCCAAGTTGTGTGCAAGAATAATGGCAAGTACCGCCAAAGAAAATAAGGTGAGTTAAGTGGGTTATTTCATTATTGATCCTATTAGTTTCACTAACTATTCTAGTAGTTTGTTAATTAAGTGATGCCATGTTATCTACAAGAAAAAAAGCTTCACAACAGTAGCTTAGCATCCTACTGGCCCGAAGATAACCCAACCATACAGAAAGTTTGAATACATCAACTAAACAAGAATTGCCCAACCATATATAGAAAACAGGACAGTCTACTAACCACCATTTGGATTCCTACATAATACAAAAAAACTAGTTTATCTCCTAACCACTGAATTTAATCACAGTACACGGACATAAGAAAGTAGGTAATCCATGTACCTCTAACTATCAGAGAACTCATTCTTCCCTAGCAAGGGCTGCAAGCTTTGCTTTTCTTTTTTCCTTGAGAAGATCAAGCTCCCGAGCCAGCCCTTCAGTTTTGCGCCACAAAAGGTTGATGCGATCTTCCCAATCATCAGGCTTTGACAACCATTCAAGCTTGAAATTTCCAATCATCTCATTTGCTGCAGCAATTTTCTGCTGCTCTTCCTCACACCGTTTCCTCTCCAACTCCCTCTCCAACTCCCTGACGCTAAGGACAAGACCGCCGCCATTAGGAACATCACGATAACGGAACTCGTTAGAAGGGAACTTCTTCCTGTACTCATTGAAAGAAGCATGACTCTGTTTCAAAGCCCTCTTATACCCACTGACCAACTGACCCATCACATTCAGATCATGCTCAAAGCACCTAAGCTTTGATTGCAACTTATTCTCTTGCTCAAACCTGGCTGAGTTTAGTGAGTGGATAATTGCTTCCTTCTCCTGCAGCAAGTTAGCCATGAATTGCTTCTGTGACAGCGCCTCTTGAATCTCTCTCTCTTTCTGTTCATATAACATGCTGGCATTGACCAATAAGTTCTGTATGGGTTCTGAATAATTTGCATTGAAGAATGCTGATCCAGGTGGTACACTACTGCTGGAGTTCCGCATCCGCTTATGTTGATTGCCCTGCAGAAACTGCTGTTGTGTTTGCATCTGGTCATCGTACCCATCATCAATATCCTCAACGTGCCTCTTCCCATTATTATTGCCAAAGAAAAATGAATTGCCAGCCCCCAGGTCCACTCCATTCTTATGTGCATCAGCCCCCATAGCCAAGAAATTTCCAGAGGACAGGTCATGTGCATTCTCCGTGCCATTGTATGTCGCGGGATCTGAGTTCATAGCCTGGAGGAGGTTTGACTCCATCCCATGCAAGGAACCCATTTTGAATCCATCATCAAAGCTCACACCATCCCTCATCCCAACATTCCCTTTATTCAAATTCTCAAACTCCACCCCTGGAAAGTCACATTGCTGTAAACAATGCGTCGTCCCCTCGCCCCCCTTGTCATCCCCAATACCCCAGTTCATCTCCACTCCACCACTACACCCCTCAAATGCATCATGCTCTGACTCCTCCGCCTCCTCATTATCAGTATCCAGATTTTGGACAGATACATTATCTTCGACATCCATACTGTCATCGTCATCATTGGCAGAGCTCCACCCTGCCTCATCCTTCTCTTCTTCCTCTTCGGCCTCCTCATCCTCCTCTGGCACTACTAGCACTTTCTCCTGTGGCAACAGTTCCACCTCCGGCGATGGACATGCATCCTTCTCTGCTGCACCCACAATCGTGTCTTCACCTTCCTCCCATGCAAAGTCTGCCAAAACCTCACAATTCACAGTATTCATTTCATGTGTAGGACCTACAGCTTCCTCCAGCACCATGGCATCCCCTGCCTTTGATTGATCCAAGCTCATGCCCTTTACATCCTCATCCGCCACCTTCGATGTCTCCAATCTCTCCACATCCCCCAACTGCAATTCATCATCCTCATCAGCCACATTTGGTGGCTCCAGTCTATTGCTGCTTGCATTAGCATCCACACCCCCGAACAGCAATTTGCCGTCCTCATCCGCCACATTGGGTGTCTCCAGTTTGTTGCTGCTTGCATTAGCATCCACGTCCACCTTTACATCCTCATACACCAACTTTGATGTATCAGGTGACTTGTTCCTTGCATTAGCATCTGCATCCCCTGACTCCAATTCGACATCCAAGCTCATGACCTTTGCATCCTCATTAACCACCTTCAATGTATCCGTCGAATTATTGCTTGCATTAGGATCAATAGCCTGCGACTCCAATTGGACATCCAAGGCCTTTGCATCCTCATCCATAACCTTCGATGAATCCGGTGACTTGCTCCCTGCATTAGCATCTGCATCCCCTGACTCCATCTCAACATCCAATCCCTTTGCATCCTCATCCATCACCTTTGATGTATCCAGCGACTTGCTCCCTGCATTAGCATCCACATCGCCTGACTCCATCTCGACATCCAAGCCCTTAGCATCCTCATCCATCACCTTAGATGTATCCGGTGACTTGATCCCTGCATTAGCATCAGCATCCCCTGACTCCATCTCAACATCCAAGCCCATGCCCTTTGCATCCCCATCCGCCACCACTGATGTATCCAGTGACTTGCTCATTGCATTAGCATCCACATCCGCCAATTCATCCATGCTCTTGCTCCCTGCATCCCCAGAATCTGACTTCTTTAAGTCATTCTTCCTCAAATCCGAACCTTCTGTCTCTGGTTCCTCCAAGATGTTGCTCCTTGCATCCCCAGACTCATTCAAGTCACTGCTCCTCAAATCCACACCTGCTGTCTCTGATTCCTCCAAGATGTTGCTCCTCACATCCCCAGACTCCAACTCCTTCAAGTCATTACCACTAGCATCAGCATCTGCGGGCCCCGATTCATCCAAGCTCTTGCTGGTCAGACTCACACCCTCTAACTCAGATTCCTTCGGGCCCTTGCTGCTCGCATCCGCATCTGCATCTCTAGGCTCCAACTCCTGCAAGCCCTTGTTCCTGGCATCTGCGTCTCCATCCCGCTCGTCCTTAACTAAATCAGAAGGCACCTTCCGAACAAGCTTCCCTGCCTCCTCTTTCTGCGGCAGCTCAAACAGCAGCGGCTTCTGCACCCGGATGAGCTGCTGAAGATACGCCCCGTATTGGCACACCCCATCATCCCTCCCGGGCAGCTCGTGAATCTCCTTCTCGATGATACCCCAGATGATGCCCGCCCAGTTAACCTTATGCGGTGACCCATCCTTCACAGTCTGTTCCCCGCCGGCCACCTCCTGCGGCAGTGTGCAGTCCGTGAACCAGGGATGGATGCAGACGCGCATGAACTCCAGGGCGGCGGAGACCAAGGCCGCGGTTTTGAACCCTCGGGGCGGGGCGGGCGGCCCGACTGTCTTTTTCGGGAGGGAGAAGGCGTTGGCCAATTCCGTGCGGTTGAGACTGACGCGGGTGTCCCAGACGAAGCTGCGTTGATTAATCCGGTCGTAATAGGCGATGAGCTGCGCGACGAGGTCGGGGCGCGGGGGCTCAGATCCGGGGTCAAACCGCGCGAAGTCGAGGAGGCCGAGGGCGCGGAGGGCGGCCTCGTGGTTGGAGATGGAGGGCGGCGGGGGGTCCAGCGGGCGGAGGCGGAGGTCGACCGGGATGCGCGCGAGGCGCTCCTCCGCGGCGGCGCGGAGCTTGTCGGTGAAGGGCTTCTTGAGCTTGCCGGCTGTGGCGGATCTCCGGGGCGGCCCGTCCAGATCGGGCCCGGCGGCGGCGGCGGCGGCGGCGGGCGTGGCCGCCTCCGGGGCCTGGTGCGGGACCGGATCGGCGGAGACGGTCTTGGCAGCGGGGGCGGGGGTGGCCGCCTCCGGGGCCTGGGGCGGGACCGGATCGGCGGAGACGGGCTTGGCGGCGGGGGAGGCCGACTCCGGGGCCGGATCGACGGAGACGGGCTTGGCGGCGGCGGGGGAGGCTTCCGGCGGCGGCGGGGACGGGGTTGGATCGGCGGAATCGGCCATGGCCGTGGCGGAATTGACCCTTCCGGAGCGGCGCAGGGGTTTCTTCGCCGACGGTTGGGGTTTGCGTCTGGGAGGCATATCGACTTGCGGGGTGGGGGTGGGGGATGGGGAGAGAAGGGTTGGACGGGTCTTCTTCTTCCTGGAAAAAAAATGCCTCCCAGGTCTCCCCTCTCGCCGTCCTCCAGGTCTACATCGCCATATATATCGGATATCGGGCGCAGATATGACGTCAAAACCGCCACTGCCCAACGGAGCGCCACCAAATTCAAACAGATATACTAGTGGGTTTCTTTCTTTCTTTTTGGCCTGGAAAAAAAACATAATTTTTTGCCTAGAAAAAACATTGTGATTCTTTTTTTAATGGGAATTCGATATTTCGTGTTGTGTTTGAGGCGCTTAATATAATTCCACCCTTCTTTCTTTTTTGTGGGGCACAATATATTTCGCACTTTGACTTGATATGCCTTTTATTTGTGCTTTCGCCGTTATAAATAAATATTTGTGGTATTTGTTTCGCCGTTATGAAGGTTTATTTTTGTCAGATTTCATCTATTGAGATCGCATTTGGGTGTGTTCACAAAAAATATAGTACTAGCATTATATTTCTCCATTCTTTTTGTCGCCAAAATCGGACAAACATTATGTCAAAACTACATAATTGCCAAATCAAATAAATACTATATTCTTCCTCCATCCCTAATTACTTGTCTTAAATTTGTAATTTGAGACGGAGGTAATATATGGCAAGATATGAACTTTGACACTATTTATACCTGTTTCGAAATTCGGCTTGATATGCATTGGTAGACTCAACTTTACGGCTAGAAAAAATGTTTTGTTTTGATTTTAGGCAGGCATTTGTAAGGTTTTTGAACACTAGATAAGCATTCAAAACAAAACAAACAATGGCGGCGCGTTCAAAGATTTCCCTTTGACTTCTTGAACTTTGAGTTGGATAGAATAAGAAAGCAGGAGGGGGATAGAATAAGAAAGTGAATTGGAGAACTTCCAATGGAGAAAATTCAGGTAGTGCCACAGCAGCATCGAGGAACTGGCATCGCGTTGCTATAATAATAAAAGAAAACTGGCAACGTCACAAAGCTAGTTTTGCTGTTAAATTCAAGTTCTGGTATCCGTTCAGTACAAAGTCCAAAAACAAAACCGAACAGCAACCATTCATGCAATAGTCAGATGCCAAAACGCTGATACAAATACACAACTGAAACCCGCATACCGCTCACCATCCGAACATAGGAAAAAGCTAGTACAATCCAAACTAATACTAGACGACCCTGAAGGCCCGGCCACCATCAAACATTCCAGAAATGCAACCAGGCGACGCCATTTCACGTGTTAATAAAACATTCTGCTCCGCGGGCGCTTTTTTCTAGCTTTGGTACACAACATCGCCGGTGCTTGCTCACTCCAACAGCACAATAGTTCTACTCCGGGATCATCTGTTCAGTGTCGGCATCTTCACCCGTTTCAATCTGGGGTTGCTTAGGAGCACCAGAGCCAGGAGCCTGCTTCTTCTTGATTCCACTGACAATGTCGTCAATCCTTAGAAGCATGCAAGCTGACTCGATAGCTGTCTTGAAGGTCTGTGCCTTCACGCTGTAAGAATCCCAGATCTACAACACCAACAACAAAAATGTGGGGTGCTTAGACGTGCACGCACACAATACAAGTGAAGGGACAGCAGAATTCATGCAGAGTAAAAATACTACCTTCCGCTCTTTCATGTCAACAATATCACCAGTCCTTCCATCAACGCCTACCCAAGGATTTTCACCGTTCGCATGCTGAAGCAAAACAATGGAATTTAACCAACACTCACAAAAATACAAGTGTAATATTTTAAAACTGAAAACAAAGAATCATATAGATAAAGTATTAACTGGTTTTGGGGTGGGAAATGATGCTTAAGCTTTAATTACTGTAAGCACCAATCCGCAGTTAAAAGTTATGTGCTGCACTGTATGTAGGAATGCAGTTCGTTACATGTATTGTTGTAGATAATCCCACAGTCATCCATAATAGCTCAAAAAAAAATCTTGAAGTACTGTATCAAAGCTATTGCAGTGCCAAACTGCCAAACCAAGCCTTCTTACAACTGGCTCAGTTTATAAAAGGGTGGTTTATCCAAAAATCTAGAACATAAAGCTAAGCAATTTCCACAGCTCAAGTCCAAGGGTAAAGCTGTGACACTTCCAGCTAGGTAAGAAAAACATGTCAAAGATCTTAAGTCCCAAGGGTAAAGCTGTGACACTTCTAGCTATATAACAAAAACATGTCAAAAAGGATCTTTGTATATAAAATGCTGGACTCCCTTTCTTTGACAACTTTTTAACAAGGTCACTGGAGAGTTAAATATCTAGAAGAAAGAGTTATTACCTTTCCCTGGAGCTGTGTCATCGTCCTGATAACATTCAAACCACAATTTTGAAGCAAAGTTCTTGGGATTGCTTCGAATGCTAAAGCAGCAGCTTCATAAGGCCACTGGTAGAAACAAACAGAGAGTAATCAGATACTCAAATCATAAGATATCACAACAGAAAGCTATATGTTCAATGCCCCAAACACACAAAGAACACATTTTATTCAGTATGTTGTGGTAGTGTGGACTTGTGTGAATGCACTAATAGACCTCCACCTAAATGACTTCATTACTCATAAATGCTAGCATTAATACTTCTGAGGCAATACCTTTTCTACACCTTCAACCGAAGAACTCTTTTGCTTTAGTGTTGCCGATACAGTCAATTCAGAAGCACCACCTCCAGGTAGAAGTTTTGGGTTTTTCAAAATGTTCCTTGCAACAGACATGGCATCCTGTGAATGCAGAAAAAAGGGTGAAAGGTTGAGAGCAGTTCTTACTATGAAATAAAATAATAAATAGGACAAAACGAGCAGAACAATACCTGAAGGTTCCTCTCCACCTCATTCAAGATGTCCTTGCTTGCTCCCCTCAATAGAACAGTGCATGCTTTAGGATCTTTGCATTCAATAATGAAGGAAAAGAATTCATCACCGATCTTCTTAACCTCAAAGAGACCAGCTCGTGTCCCCACATCTGATTCTTGAAGCTCCTCTGGCCTGTTCACTATAACTGCACCACAGGCTTTAGCAATCCTGTTGTTATCGGTCTTCCTAAGTCTACGGATTGCACTAACACCAGCCTTGCTCAAATAATGCATAGCCATGTCACTGAGTCCTTTCTCTGTGATAACCAGGTCAGGCTTGAATTTCAAAATTTGCACACAGAGATTCTTTATGTATTCTTCCTCCATATCTAGCAGAACCTTCCTGTAATAGCATATTTACCAAATTATTAGACTCCTGACCGATAGCAACTCAATAGGATTAATGTAGTTCACAATACATATGGGCAGGAGAATTTGAATCTAGACATCACTTACCAATCTTCTTCACTCATCAACTCAGCATTTGTCTGATTTTCTCCCTTTTTGTACTCAACAGGACAATCCAAAAGGATGATGCGTGGATTTACTATCTTCCTTCTCATTTTTCCAGGAGCCACAACATCTTTATTGAACATGACCCCTTTAAGAACCATTGAATCCTCCAACTGGCCGCCAGGAATCTTCTCTACTTTGATATATTTCTTGATATCAACTTCACGCATTCCTTGACCAAGGTCTACACCTGCTGTTGTAGTAGCATCTATGGCAAGGTCCTAAGAACAGCATGAGAAGATATATCAAATAATCCATAAATTTATCCCATCAAGTGAATCTACATAGTAGCCAACTTGGCATACAAGAATGATACTTACAGCAATTAGGTCACCAAACTGGCCAGTGAATTTTGTACCAATGGAGCTCTTCACCAGCCCTAGCATCGCCTCACCTACATCATGGTACATCCCAACTGAATCAGATTACGAAATAGAACATGATAATCTATGTAAGAGAACAAAATTCCAGAAGAACAATGACAATGTTTGCAACATGCTGGATGCAGACTTACGGTCATTAACATCAACAGGCATTGCAATTTTGTCAAGGACAGCTATGGCATCCTCAAGAGCTCTGCTGTATGCTGAAACCAAGAAACAATAAAAGGTTAAGAACAGATACATAAATCACCAAAGGAAGAATAATATATATAATTATATAAGCTGAGCATCAAGTAACTACCTCGGCAGATGACAGTGGGATGGTAGTTCTTTTCAATAAATGTTTCTGCAACATGGAGCATCTCACCAGCTAAAAAAACGAAAAGTTAGTACAAAAGAATAAAGTCCCAAACTAAATAAGCTTCCTGGCTACTGAAAACTGATTTTTAGTCATTCTTGATAGCTTAAAATTTGAAGTGCGGCAATTTAGTACACTTAGCTACAAAGAAATAATGACAGACCAGAAACAGAATTTGACGATTAAAGTGCAACTATATTAGTCTACTTAGTAGCCATATGATTAGTTTGACCAGAAACAGAATTCATGGTTATAGCAAAGTTTATTGACCTCGGATGGCATGCTTACGAAAATAATAAAACTTAGACAAGTAAATAATGATCTTGATATTCATCAATAGCAAAGTAATTACCAGAAACGAATGCATCACAGAAAACATCATACCTAGAACAATGACGGACGTTGTCCCATCTCCCACTTCTTCATCCTGTGTGCGGCTTAGCTCAATCATAGACTGCACAGATTGAAAAGGGAGAGTTAGATTGAACATAGTTTCATCCAATTCATGACAAATATTACAGATTGACAGCCAATTCTAACCACATAAGACGTAAACAAGAGAGAGAAAACAAACATTCCACACACCTTAGCAGCAGGATGTGCAATGTCTAGTTCCCGCAGTATAGCATTGCCATCGTTAGTAACAACAATACCTGCAAAATAAGAATAACTCAGATACAGTAACCTTGTAAAAACAAATTATGTAATGCAAACATAAATGTAAAATTAACTCCAGAGTGGTGTAAACAGACTATGAATTATCTCCAATAAATGCAAGCAATTACCCATGGTAATTTCAGATGTGAAGTTATAAGCAAACGAAAGTACAAGACACAAGCATTTTGACACAAATAAGCCAAGAGCCCACACAAAAAGCCTAGTGGAGGGCAAAAGCTTGATCTGGTTATCAATTAAGCAAAACCAGTTCATAAGGGATCTACCCTCGACACATTTGTCTATGGGCATTTGTAAAGCACCCCCTCCGCCGATACTCTGCGACACATCACCCCATATTACACTAACTGGCGTGGTTCCATAAACTATATAGAGCACTGTACTGTCCCAAATGCATCAATGATAGTTGTGCAATTAAGGGAGGTAAAAACACAATGAGTTAAAGCTGTTGATACATTTAATCTCCAAAGAAAATTAAGATAGTCAGACTTTTGAAAACAATAAACAGTGTAGCCTGCTAAACAAGTGGAATCATGCAAACATTATCCAACATGAAACAGAATGAACTAAGTTCTTTAACAGATATGCTTGCTATCGTTGTGTACTCTGGTAACAAGTACTCCCTCCGTTCCAAAATAGATGACCCAACTTTGTACTAAAGTTAGCACAAAGTTGGGTCATCTATTTTGGAACGGAGGGAGTACTATGTATGGACGACAGAGTGTAACATCGGCTGGAGTATAACAGTGCAGAGAATATGTTAAGAGTATGTGCAAGTACCTCCACTGGCATCCAGAAGCATCTTCAACATGGACCTGGGACCGAGCGTAGTGCGAATGATGTCTGACACAGCCTGCACATAAAAGCATTAGATTTACCAACACTAGGAGGAGATACAGGTAAATGAATCAACTAGTCCTCACAAGACACAAATTTTAAACTTCTTGATTGTCGGGCTAAAACAGTGGCAAACCAAAACCGACCTGCCAAACAGCCAGATAGTCAATTGAAGGTTCCCACATTCACACCCTCAGATTAAGCTAATAAGACACCTGACCTATGTGACGCCCAGGGCAAGGAGATAACAGATTGCTCTGACATCTTGGCTAGGATCACTTGCGCAGATCTATACGGTGGCATTAACAGTGAAACGTGCATCCTACGGTGAACTGGTTGGCTACGATCTAGCGAGTACTGCCTGAGAGGCATCAACGACAACACCAGCACCCAACTGACGCAGTGAAACAGAGCTCAAGACTCAAGAGCACAAACCTTCGCGGCCTGGATGTTGCCATGCTGAACCTTCGCGCCCGACTCCCTCTTCAACGAGTCCTCTGCCCAAATCGAAATAAAAACGCACAACATTAGAAGAAAAAAACGCGAATAAACAGAAATGATATAGATCAGATCAGAGCAAAGAAACAATATAACTGAACAAGCAAAACCAAATCGTGGATTCATGCGTGAACAAGTAAACTCCGACATCAGGAGTTCAAGCCACTGCCTATCTGAAAACCTAGGAGCGAGAAGACACGGAGAATACAGGGAAAGGGGAGGCGCGGAAACCCTAGGGGGCGGGGAGGAGTGGGGTCGGGGAGGCGAGGGGCGAAGGGCGCTTACTGAGCACGAGGACGGGGGCGTGCAATGCCATGGCGATCTGGCGAGAGGCGAGACGACGGGGAGGCGGCGGCGAGGGAGGGAGAAGAGAATGGGGAGGCGGATGCTTGCTGCGCCGCGCGATCTTTCGAGCTCGAGGGTTTGTTCGGTTTGGGCTTTCAAGTGAAACCCTCGTCGCGACCAGAGTGCGCCTGAGCGTGCGTGACCTAGGGGAACTGCCGGTGGGCCCGCTGAGTGGGCTACCGACGTGCCGTGTTTTCTCGAAGGCCGAGGGATTTTCTTTTTCATTTCAAATTCTTTTTTGTTTGATCTTATACTAGGTATTTGCCCGTGCATATGGGTGGTCTACACTTTTTTTTTCATAGTAATATCTGTCTCATTAATAAAATAAAAAGTCGGTTACAACCCACTTAAACATTGACATTACAGGACTGAAAAGATAGGATAATCCTATGCAAAGAACCAGCGCATGTCCCTCCACGCTAAGGAAAAGGAGACACTCTTCACCCGAGCTCGACGCGGCTCCATCGTTGATCAGCAGCTTTACGGAACTCCAAAGTAGTTTGCCTGAAGCAAAACCATTGCGGTTGAAAGAATCAGACCGCGAACACGCCATCGAACTCCGGAACTGACACCCCTGCACGACTACAACGTCGGAGGAGAAAATCAGAACTGTCAGCCTCCAATCACAAATCCAGCACAAGATGCACCATCTTCCAGCTGTCACTTGTGTAGACAACCATATGATTGTGTGAATAAATGTTTGCCAACTATCCCCATGATTTTATTTTGTAATCACTTATTGACTTGCCAAAGAAAATAAAAGATAAGACAATTAAGGCGCTTTTCAAGGAATAATCGTCAGGGGGAAATATGGAATGTTGGACGAACCACTCCGCCTAGCAGGAAAAGGAACTCTATTTATTTTCTAATTTAAATAAATAAATAAGACAGTGCATGTATGTTGCAACGAGATATAAATATTCTAGTACATTAGCTTGTGATTACCTGTCCGTATTAATGCGATTGTGCAAATAAATGTTTATCAAATCCTGCCTATGATTTAGTTATGTTTTGATGAGAAGTTTGGTAAGTACATTAACGTGGAGTTGGTTCCAAAAACCTAATCTGTGTAGGCATTTTACGGCTAGTGGCTTTGTCGCTGCACTAAAACTAGATAAGTTTTACCGGTACATATTTTAAGCGTTGGAAGACCAAAACCACCTTATAGCTCACGGCTATGAACGTGTTCTGGGTCGCCGTGTCCCTTCCACGGGAACGATTGCTCCTGAACAGGAGAAGGCGTTCAAGGAAGCCACCGTCGTATTTCTCGGAGCGGTTTTGAGCGTGGTGGGAGATAAGTTGATTGACGCATATTTACATGTGCGAGTTGCCAAGGACTTGTGGGAGGCGCTCGAATCTAAATTCAGGGCCACCAATGTTGGGAGCGAGATGTATATTATAGAGCAGTTCCATGATTACAAGATGGTCAAAAATCATCCTGTGTTGGAACAGGCTCATGAGATAATATGCATCGCTAAGGAGCTTGAGCTTCTTAAGCGCGATTTACCGGGCAAATTTGTCACGGGATGTATAATCGCTAAGCTCCCTAATTCCTGGAGGAACTTTGCTACCACTCTGAAACATCGGAGGCATGAATTCTCAGTAGAGGATGTCATCGGCCATCTGAGTGTTGAGCAGAACTTCAGAGCAAAGGACTCGCATGGGAAAGTGGTCGAAGGTACTTCTGTCGCCAATATGGTACATTAGAGAAACTTCAACTCCCACAAGTCCAAGAGAAAGAACGGTGTCCACCAGAATACCGACTTTAATAAGAAAGGTAAGAAGATCTTCAAGAAGAACAAGAAGGGAGATGGATGCTTCACTTGTGGTTCGGGGGAACATTAGGCCAACAAGTGCCCAAACAAGTACAAGAAGTCAGGGCAGGACTCCAAGTCTGCCAACATGATTGTGGGCAACAATGAGAATGGTGCATCTGGGTACGGTAATTTATTTACTGTTTTTTCGGTGTTTCAATCCACCGATTGATGGGTGGACACAGGTGCAGGTGTTCATGTGTGTCCAGACATTTCATTATTTTCTTCTTACCAGGTCACAGGCCATGGTCCCGTATTGATGGACAATGGCATGAGTGCTTATGTTCATGGTGTTGGCACAGTCGATCTGAAGTTTACTTCAGGAAGGATCGTGCACCCGAAGAACGTGCAGCATGTCCCCGCCATCAAGAAGAATCTCGTTAGTGGCTCCCTTCTATGTAGAGAAGGGTTTAATAAGTTGGTCTTCGAGTCTAATAAATTAGTTGTTACGAAATATGGGCTCTTTGTTGGAAAAGGTTATGAGTGCGGATGGATGTTCCACCTTTCCCTCGCAGATTTTTGTAATAAAGTCGTGAACAATATTCATTTGGGTGTTAACGAATCTGAAGTTTGGCATTCACGTCTTTGTCACATTAGTTTTGGTGTTATGACGCGGCTAGCTAAGTTGAATTTTGAAGGAAATATGCCCTAGAGGCAATAATAAAGTTGTTATTTATATTTCCTTATATCATGTTAAATGTTTATTATTCATGCTAGAATTGTATTAACCGGAAACTTAGTACATGCGTGAATACATAGACAAAACTGAGTATCCCTAGTATGCCTCTACTTCACTAGCTCGTTAATCAAATATGGTTATGTTTCCTGACCATAGACATGTGTTGTCATTTGATGAACGGGATCACATCATTAGAGAATGATACGATGGACAAGACCCATACTTTAGCTTAGCATAATGATCGTTATGTTTTATTGCTATTGCTTTCTTCATGACCTATACATATTCCTCTGACTATGAGATTATGCAACTCCCGAATACCCGAGGAACACCTTGTGTGCTATCAAACGTCACAACATAACTGGGTGATTATAAAGATGCTCTAGAGGTGTCTCCGAAGGTGTTTGTTTGGTTTGCATAGATCGAGATTAGGATTTGTCACTCCGAGTATCGGAGAGGTATCTCTAGGCCCTCTCGGTAATGCACATCACTATAAGCCTTGCAATCAATGTGACTAATGAGTTAGTTGCGGGATGATGCATTACGGAACGAGTAAAGAGACTTGCCGGTAACGAGATTGAACTAGGTATGATGATACCGACGATCGAATCTCGGGCAAGTAACATACCGATGACAAAGAGAATGACGTATGTTGTTATGCGGTTTGACCAATAAAGATCTTCGTAGAATATGTAGGAACCAATATGAGCATCTAGGTTCCACTATTGGTTATTGACCGGAGATATGTCTCGGTCATGTCTACATAACTCACAATACAAATCGTCATCGAACGTTAAGCGTGCGGACCCTACGGGTTCGAGAACTATGTAGACATGACCGAGACACATTTCCGGTCAATAACCAATAGCGGAACCTGGATGTCATATTGGTTCCTACATATTCTACGAAGATCTTTATTGGTCAAACCGCATCACAACATACGTCATTCCCTTTGTCATCGGTATGTTACTTGCCCGAGATTCGATCGTCGGTATCATCATACCTAGTTCAATCTCGTTACCGACAAGTCTCTTTACTCGTTCCATAATGCATCATCCCGCAACTAACTCATTAGTCACATTGCTTGCAAGGCTTATAGTGATGTGCATTACCGAGAGGGCCCAGAGATACCTCTCAGATACTCGGAGTGACAAATCCTAATCTCGATCTATGCCAACCCAACAAACACCTTCGGAGACACCTGTAGAGCATCTTTATAATCACCCAGTTACCTTGTGACATTTGATAGCACACAAGGTGTTCCTCCGGTATTTGGGAGTTGCATAATCTCATAGTCAGAGGAATATGTATAAGTCATGAAGAAAGCAATAGCAATAAAACTTATCGATCATTATGCTAAGCTAACGGATGGGTCTTGTCCATCACATCATTCTCTAATGATGTGATCCCGTTCATCAAATGACAACACATGTGTATGGTCAGGAAACATAACCATCTTTGATTAACGAACTAGTCAAGTAGAGGCATACTAGGGATACTCAGTTTTGTCTATGTATTCACACATGTACTAAGTTTCCGGTTAATACAATTCTAGCATGAAAAACCAGGCGTAGGGGTCATAGTTTCTTGAACAGACAAGTTGTATCCGGCTAGCTATGTTATATTACTTATTGATTTGTAAGAAACATCTTCCAGAGAGAATAGTTCCGTTAAGGGTTCCTTTCCCTGGGTGAACATGCGTTAGTATGCATGCCCAAACTGTGATTCGAAAAATCGCAGTATACGTAATATCTGGGGATTCATAGTGCAACGAGGATAAAATGTCTTTAGTCCGCCGACCGATTATTCCCTTAAGAACGCTAGCTTTCGGCTTCACCCAGTCTGAGGTACAAATCCGGATGACCCGGCTGTAACAATCGCAAAGGTGCTCCCTTTATGCCCTAGCCGAACAAACGGGAACGTAGGGCATAAGCACAGGAGGCAGGCAACCCAGCTTGGCAAAAACTTAAGTCATAAAGGTGCATATAATGGCGAAGAAAAGGTATATATTAGAAAATGACACATATGTGGTGGGCTTGATGCTCGGAAAATGATAATAAGCTTCTGTAAAAGAAGCCCCTAGGTATTACGGGTGTATACATTTAAGGATGTGTACCTCATAAGTGTGCAGTCTAGCCGCACAAGAGCTATAAAGCTAAAGAAAAATTTAAAGAGAGAAGAAATGGAAAAAGGAGAAAAAGAAAACGAACAATGAGTCCGGCTCTAGGCGTAGAATCTTTGGAGTCTGGCGGCATTCCACGGGTTCGGCTCTAAGCGATTATCCGATGCATCACGCAGATAGTACGCACCTCTAGTGAGAACTTCATCTATAATGAAGGGACCTTCCCACTTGGGCTTGAGTTTGTCCTTTTTCTTTTCTAGAAAGCATAGAACGAGTTCACCAACATTATAAGTCTTGGCCCGCACTTCTCTTCTTTGGTATCTGCGAGCTTGTTGTTGATATAATGCGGAACGGGCTTTTGCAACGCCGTGCTCCTCCTCCAGGGTATCTAGACTGACCTGCCGATCCAGCTCGGCTTCTCTCTCTTTGTACATGCGCACTCGAGGTGAGTCATGAATGATGTCGCAGGGCAAAATAGCCTTCGCGCCATACACCATGAAAAATGGTGTGTAACCGGTAGTGCGATTGGGCGTGGTCCGCAGCCCCCAGAGTACGGAGTCGAGCTCCTCGACCCAGTGTTTGTCTGACTCTTTTAAAGACCGTACTAGTCTAGGCTTAATGCCGCTCATGATAAGACCATTAGCTCGTTTGACTTGACCGTTTGTTTGGGGGTGATAGACGGAGGCATAATCGAGCTTGATGCCCAGGTTAGCACACCAGGTTTGCACTTTGTCGGCTGTAAAGTTGGAGCCATTATCGGTGATGATGCTGTGTGGGACACCATAACGGTGTACGACACCAGATATAAAGTCTATCACTGGTCCGGCTTCGGCCATTTTAACTAGTTTGGCCTCTGTCCACTTAGTGAATTTATCTACCATGACCAGCAGAATTTTTTTCTTATGGCTTCCCCCTTTAAGGGGTCCGACCATATCGAGCCCCCAGACCGCGAAAGGCCAAGTAATGGGGATTGTTTGTAGGGCGGTAGGCGGCATATGGCTTTGATTGGCGAAAAGATGGCATCCTACACAACGTTGGACAAGGTCCTGTGCATCTGCTCGGGCCATCGGCCAGAAGAAACCGGTACGGAAGGCTTTACTTACAAGAGCCCGAGCCGCGGTGTGGTGACCGCCGAGACCAGCATGGATTTTGGCCAGGAGCTGCCGTCCCTCTTCTTCGGAGATACATCTTTGAAGTATTCCGGTAACGCTGTTCTTGTAGAGCTCTCCTTCATGAACCTTGTAGGCTTTCAAACGCCGAACGATGCATCGAGCCTCATTCTGGTCCTCAGGGAGCTCTCGCCTATTGAGGTATGCTAAGAAGGGTTCGGTCCATGGGGCAATTACTGCCATTATTAGATGGGCCGATGGTGTTATTTCGGTGGCTGAGCCCCCAATGATATCGGTATTGTGTTCAGAATCTGGGGGTATAATCGGATCCGAACTAGTGTTGCCGCTCTCATCCTGCCACATCCACGGATGGCTTGAAGAGCCTTTCCAAAAAGATGTTAGGCGGGACGAAGTCACGCTTGGCGCCCATGCGAGCAAGGACATCCGCCGCTTGATTACTTTCTCGAGCCACATGGTGAAACTCGAGTCCCTTGAACCAAGCTGATATTTTGAGTACGACGTTACGATAGGCCGCCATCTTCGGATCTTTGGCGTCGAAGTCTCCGTTTATTTGGGATATTGCGAGATTTGAATCCCCGCGCACCTCCAGGCGTTGTATGCCCATGGAGACAGCCATCCGAAGACCATGCAATAAGGCCTCGTATTCGGCTGCGTTATTGGTGTATAATATTTAGAGTACGTACTGGACCGTGTCTCCTGTGGGGGACGTTAAGACAACGCCCGCTCCTAAACTGGACAGCATTTTAGAGCCATCGAAGTGCATGACCCAGTTGGAGTATATACCGTACTCTTTAGGGAGTTCGGCCTCTGTCCATTTGGCGACGAAGTCGGCCAATACTTGGGATTTAATGGCTCGGCATGGTTTGTATATTATATTGAATGGCAAGAGCTCAATGGCCCACTTGGCAATCCGGCCTGTAGCATCACAGTTGTTTAATATGTCATTGAGTGGTACTTCGGAAGCCACCGTGATCGAGCACTCTTGGAAGTAGTGTCGTAGCTTCCGGGATGCCATGAAGACCGCGTATGCTATCTTTTGGTAATGAGGGTACCGGGATTTGCACGGTGTGAGGATAGTGGATACATAGTATACCGGTTTCTGAAGTGGGAATTTATGTCCGTCCTCCTCTCGTTCAACGACGAGCACCGCACTCACCACCTGGTGTGTTGCAGAGATGTATAATAACATGGGTTCGCCGACGTTCGGCGCGGCCAGGATTGGGTTTCTTGCTAAAAGAGCTTTTATTTCCTCCAGTCCGGCTGTTGCCGCGTCCGTCCACTCGAAGTGGTCGGTGCGTCGGAGCAGGCGATATAGTGGCAATGCCTTTTCTCCTAACCTGGAGATAAAGCGGCTTAAAGCTGCCACGCATCCGGCTAGTTTTTGGACCTGTTTGAGGTCTGTTGGTGTAGCCAATTGTGACAAAGCTCGGATTTTGGCTGGGTTTGCCTCAATTCCTCTATTGGAAATGATGAAGCCCAACAGTTTTCCGGTGGGAACGCCGAAAACACACTTTCCCATATTGAGCTTGATGTCATATGTATGGAGGTTGTTGAATGTGAGACGCAGGTCGTCTACTAGTGACTCGACATGCTTAGTTTTGATGACGACGTCATCCACATATGCTTCGACCATCTTGCCGATTTGTTTCTCCAGGCATGTTTGAATCATGCGTTGGTAGGTGGCGCCCGCGTTTTTCAGCCCGAAGGGCATAGTGTTGAAGCAGAAAGGCCCGTATGGGGTAATGAATGTCGTTGCGGCTTGATCAGACTCCTTCATTTTGATTTGATGGTATCCGGAGTATGCGTCGAGGAAACACAGTGAGTCGTGTCTTGCAGTAGCATCAATGATCTGATCGATGCGGGGGAGGGGGAAGGGATCCTTAGGGCAAGCCTTGTTGAGGTCTTTGAAATCGACACACAGGCGCCAGGATTTATCCTTCTTTGGTACCATCACCAGCTTTGCTAGCCAGTCCGGATGTTTTAGTTCTCTGATGAACCCGGCCTCAATTAACTTGGCTAGCTCCTCCCCCATAGCTTGTCGTTTGGGTTCGGAAAAGCGCCGCAGTGTTTGCTTGACCGGCTTGTATCCCTTCAATATGTTGAGGCTGTGTTCGGCCAACCTGCGTGGGATTCCTGGCATATCAGAAGGGTGCCAGGCAAATATGTCCTAGTTCTGGCACAGGAATGTGCGTAGTGCAGCGTCGACCGTTGGATCCAGCTGTGCCCCGATGGAAACTGTCTTCTTGGGGTCCGTCGGGTGAACTTGAAATTTGACTATTTCGTCTGCTGGTTTGAAGGAGGTGGACTTGGGGCGCTTATCGAGGATCACGTCGTCCCTATCCATCGTGGAGCGTAGTGCGGTTAATTCTTCGGCCGCCAGGGCCTAGGATAGCGCCTCGAGGGCCAGGGATGCGGTTTTGTTTTCAGCGCGGAGTGCTATGTCCGGATCACTGGCGAGAGTGATAATACCATTGGGCCCGGGCATCTTGAGCTTCATATACCCGTAATGAGGTATGGCTTGAAAGCGCATGAATGCGTCTCGCCCCAACAGGGCATGATATCCACTGTTGAAAGGGGCCACTTGGAAGGTTATCTCTTCAGACCGAAAGTTTTCCGGCATGCCGAATACCACGTCGAGCTTAATTTTTCCCGCGCATCTTGCTTCCCGACTGGGAATGATTCCTCGAAAGGTCGTATTACTTTGCTCGATGCGGCTTCTATCTATTTGCATTTTATTGAGCGTGTCCTCGTAGATGAGGTTCAGTCCGCTGCCGCCGTCCATGAGCACTTTAGTGAGCCGAAAGCCATCCACAATTGGGTTGAGGACCAAGGCGGCTGGTGCCTGGACTGAACGGAATTTTGGTTCGTCATTGGCATGAAAATTTATGGCCATGTCGTTCCAGGGATTTATTGCTGCGACTTGGCAGACTTCGGCGAGGTCACAGAGTGCTCTCTTGCGCCGATTGTTTGAAGCGAAAGTCTCAAAGACCGTCAATACTCTAAGGTCGTCGTCTTCCGAAGAGTGCTGCACCGAGGTATTTTTGGTGAGGATGTCCTCGCCGCTCTTGGCCACTTGCCGGAGTATCCAACATGCTCTGAGGCTGTGGGTTGGTTCGTTATCCGGTGTCGCGTGTATTTTGCATGGCTTATAGAGCCATCCCTCAAGAACGGTTCCATGTCCCGTAATGGGTCTGATTTTCTTGCCTACGGGGTCGGGTGCCCCGCGAGGGTGCATCCTTTTTGCCCGCCAGGGAGGTGGCGTGAAGGCTGGTGGTTCCCAGCGGGCTGTCTGAGTTCTCCACACGCTTTCCATTGCGCAGTACTTCTGTACTATGGTTGCCAAGTCAGTGAAGTGTAGTACGCGACGGTGGTTGAGGGCGTTGAGGATTCCTTCGTCCGTGCAATTATTGCAGAATACTGAAATCGCGTCCTCGTCGCGGCAATCTTTAATCTTGTCCTTGACAAGGAGGAATCTGGCCCAAAAGTGATGGACTGTTTCCTGAGACTGCTGTCGTATGTACATGAGGTCACGTATATCCGGGGGACCAGAATTGCTTGGCGAATATTTCTCGTGGTGGGTGGGTGGCGTTAAATCCAAACCCTGACCCAATGTGGAGTTCGGAGTTTGAAAAACTTCCGAGTTTAATAGTTCGTGCTCCGGGACGTCCAATGATTCTTCAGGCTTAACGCCCGATTCTAAGTTCGGAGGACTGGGAGTGTCCCCCCGCAGGCGGGTATCCGGCTCTTCGAGCTCGGAAATCCGAACACGGCTTGTTTTCAACATAGGGGAAGAGCCGTTGTTGTTTTTCTCCTCTACGACCGCTATCTGATGGGTGATCGGCGGAGATTTGATTTCTCTCTGATCGGGTTTAAGCCCGATCTGATCATAGTCTAAAGCGACCCCCAGGGCGGCGATGCGATACAGGATTTCGTTTAATGATGACAAATCCGTCGGATCCATCCATTTGGAGTACTCGGGGCCAACACGGAGACGTTTTTCGATGACTTGGGAAGTCATCATCGGCTTAACGGCCGAACGGGCGGCCATGGTAAAGCTGCCCAGCCGGAGGGTTTGGCCTGCGACCAGGGCTCCTCCGAAAGTGATACTGTCCTTGATAGCAAGGCGAGCCATCAATCCTGCCGCCGACGCCACAGAGGAACTCTCAATGAAAGCACGAATGTCGGTGTCAAAACCGGCAGATCTCGGGTAGGGGGTCCCGAACTGTGCGCGTGTGGATCGAAGGTAACAGGAGACAGGGACACGATGTTTACCCAGGTTCGGGCCCTCTTGATGGAGGTAATACCCTACTTCCTGCTTGATTATCTTGGATGAATATGGGGTTTACAAGAGTTGATCTACCTCGAGATCGTAATGGCTAAACCCTAGATGTCTAGCCTTTATGATTATGATTACCTCTACGGACTAAACCCTCCAGTTTATATAGACACCGGAGGGGCCTAGGATTGTACAGAGTCAGTTTACAGAGAAAGGAATCTTCACATCTGAACGCCAAGCTTGCCTTCCACGCAAAGGGGAGTCCCATCCGGACACGGGAGGAAGTCTTCTGTCTTGTATCTTCACGGCCCATTAGTCTGGCCCACGTCACATAGCCCAGACGCCCGAGGACCCCCTTAATCCAGGACTCCCTCAATTACACATAGATCAGATATGAACTCCTTCATCCAGACTCCTTCATTTGCTGCTTCCGAAGCAGCTATGTACTCCGCTTCACACGTAGATCCCGCCACGACGCTCTGCTTGGAACTGCACCAACTTACAACTCCACCATTCAATATAAATATGTATCCGGTTTGTGACTTAGAGTCATCGGATCAGTGTTAAAGCTTGCATCGGCGTAACCATTTATGACAAGCTCTTTGTCACCTTCATAAACGAGAAACATATCCTTAGTCCTTTCAGGTATTTCAGGATGTTCTTGACCGCTGTCCAGTGATCCACTCCTGGATTACTTTCATACCTCCCTGCTAAACTTATAGCAAGGCACACATCAAGTCTGGTACACAACATTGCATACATGATAGAACCTATGGCTGAGGCATAGGGAATGACTTTCATTTTTTCTCTATCTTCTCCACAGGTTGGGCATTGAGTCTGACTCAACTTCACACCTTGTAACACAGGCAAGAACCCTTTCTTTGACTGATCCATTTTGAACTTCTTCAAAACTTTATCAAGGTATGTGCTTTGTGAAAGTCCAATTAAGCGTCTTGATCTATCTCTATAGATCTTGATGCCCAATATAAAAGCATCTTCACCGAGGTCTTTCATTGAAAAATCCTTATTCAAGTATCCTTTTATGCTATCCAGAAATTCTGTATTATTTCCAATCAACAATATGTCATCCACATATAATATTAGAAATGCTACAGAGCTCCCACTCACTTTCTTGTAAATATAGGATTCTCCAAAAGTCTGTATAAAACCATATTCTTTGATCACACTATAAAAGCGTATATTCCAACTCCGAGAGGCTTGCACTAGTCCATAAATGGATCGCTGGAGCCTGCACACTTTTTTAGCACCTTTAGGATCGACAAAACCTTCTGGTTGCATCATATACAACTCTTCTTTAAGAAATCCTTAAGGAATGCAGTTTTGACATCCATTTGCCAAATTTCATAATCATAAAATGTGGCAATTGCTAACATGATTCGTACAGACTTAAGCATCACTATGGGTGAGAAGGTATCATCATAGTCAACTCCTTGAACTTGTCGACAACCTTTCGCAACAAGTCGAGCTTTGTAGACAGTAACATTACCGTCAACGTTAGTCTTCTTCTTGAAGATCCAATTATTCTCTATGGCTTGCCGATCATCGGGCAAGTCAACCAAAGTCCACACTTTGTTCTCATACATTGGATCCCATCTTATATTTCATGGCCTCAAGCCATTTCGCGGAATCTGGGCTCATCATCGCTTCCTCATAGTTCGTAGGTTCGTCATGGTCTAGTAACATGACTTCTAGAACAGGATTACCGTACCACTCTAGTGCGGAACTTACTCTGGTTGACCTACGAGGTTCGGTAGTAACTTGATCTGAATTTTCATGATCATCATCATTAACTTCCTCACTAGTTGGTGTAGGCATCACTAGAACTGATTTCTATGATGAACTACTTTCCAATTTGAGAGAAGGTACAACTACCTCATCAAGTTCTACTTTCCTCCCACTCACTTCATTCGAGAGAAACTCCTTCTCTATAAAGGATCCATTCTTACACTACAAAAAAAGACACATCCATGACATTTTGGGCCGAACGAATTTTTTCTGTCATACTTATGACACTTCTATGATGATAATTGTGACAAAATCCGGTATCATCATAGATGTGGTGGGCTCCTACTTCTATGACACAAAATCATGACAGAAAATGGGCTTTTCATCCTGGGCGGGACGGAGACGCAGCTGCATGACATTCGTTGGGCCGTCCATGACGGAAAAAACCGTGGTAGAAGCGAGGGCGAGGAAAATATCGAGGAGTTCCCGGTTACGGTGGGTGGTCAGGGGCCGAGCAATGCGCGTTTCTCTCGTACACGTACGCGCATGGGTGCGAGGCGTTGGGCTCTATCTGAACTCGAGCGAGGCATTCGCCTACTGAACCCGAGCAATTGCACTGCAGGCTACGTGTTACTAAACCCGAGTGATCGATCGATGGCTGTTAACTGAACACAATCGAGCGATTCCTTCGCTACTGCTGCTAACTAAAGCCGATCGAACCTGCTGCCTCTTGATGAACAGTGAGCATTATTGGGGGTTTGGATGAACAGTTCCCGGTGGGGGGTTGGATGAACAGGAACCCGTGGTAGTAGAGGCCGTTGCCGCTGGATGAACAGAACCCCGATCGATCGAGCCGGTGGAGGGCTAGATGCTGGACCCCGTGGAGGGCTGGTTGAACAGTAGCCGGTGGAGGGCTGGATGAACAGTAGACCGTGGAGGGGTGGTTGAACAGGACCCCGTGGAGAGAGCTGGTTGAACAGTAGCTGGTGGAGGAGTGCACGGTGGAGGCTGGATGAACAGGAGCCCGTGGATGAATAGTCGCAGGTGATGGCTGGAGGAGGTCGATGGTGGATGAACAGTAGCCCGTGGAGGCTGGAGGAGGTCGGCGGTGGAGATGAACAGTATCCTATGGAGTCCCGTTTTGCGGTACGCCACACCCCTCCCGATGAACAGGACCCCCGTTTCGACCGTAGCGCTCCAACACAAGTCCGTTTCCTCTGTTTTGCGGTACGCCACACCCCTCCCGGTCAACAGGACCCCGTTTCGACCGTAGGAGGTCCAAGAGAAGTCTGTTTCCTCCGTTTTGCGGTACGCCAGACCCCTCCCGATGAACAGGATCTCGTTTCGATCGTGGCCGGTCGAACACAAGGCCGTTTCCTTCGTTCTGCGGTACGCCAGGCCTCGTTTCCATCCGCTGTTCCGTCCAAGCCGGTTGGCTCCTGATGAACAGCACGCGTTCCGTTGCCTCCCGATGAACACGACGCATTCCGTTGCCTCCCCATGAACACGACGACGATGCAGTTTCTCCGTTCCGACCCAGCCATGTACACGAGACCAGGCCGTACGTATGCGCGAGTAGGCGTTCGAGACCCCGCCCATATGTACATACGTGGCCGTATTTACTTTCTTGCACCCTGGCCGCTGTACGTACGTGTACATGCTACGTGTGCGCCTCTACTATGACATGTGCGCGCCTCTACTATGACACGCGCCCTTCCTTACACGGCCACGGTTCATCGCTGCAGCCTGCAAACAGACCGATCGTATGTACGTACACATTCGCGACCAGAATGACAACGCTACGTACGCTTTGACCAGGTGGGTCCCGACTGTTAGGCACTTCCTTGCGTGCGAAGATGTAGCTGGTGGGTCCCAGCAGTCAGGGGGGCGAATCAATTTTTTTTGCCCGTAATATGGACGCACTTCCTTGCATGCGAAGATGTAGTTGGTGGGTCCCAGCTGTCAGGGGGGAAACGTTTTTTCGTGAAATACGGTGGCCCGTCCGGTGGGTGCCTATTGTCAGGTGGAGGAATCATTATTTTCCGCGTAATAAGGAGGCACTTCCTTGCTGCGGCCGTGGACCCAGCTATCAGCCTCTCCATGTACAGTACTCTTCCGATGGAAGTCGTTCGTTGACCACATTGACCACGCCGCGCCGAGAGCACCAAGGAGGTGGACGACGGCGAGGCCTAGGAAGGGAACGACGCGGAGCCGGGGAAGACGCGGCAGTGGATGCCCACGCGGAGAGAAGTACGAGGGTTCACTGGTTCAGTTGCGGTGTGAGCCTGCCGTCGCCGCAGGGCCTGGCCACCGGTGGGATTAGTAGGGGGCAGTGAGGCCTCCACGGCAGCACAGCCGACCATGGGAGGCAAGAGCTCGCGGTGGTTTGGACGGCTGGAGCAAGAAAATCAGAGGTTGAAGAAGCAGGACGACCGTTGGATGTTAACAATCCAACGGTCACTGGTGATAGAATCGTTTGTTGATTAAGTTGACAAAGCCCTCCGTCCGCGTCAACTTAGTAGGCCCACAAGTCTGCCTCCCACTATGGTGGGTCCCAGCTAGCAGGGGGAGTATTCATTTTTTTGTGCGTAATAAGGAGGCACTTCCTTGCGTGCGAAGATAACTGGTGGGTCCGAGCTGTCAGCGGGAGTATTCATTCTTTTTGGCGTAATAAGGAGGTACTTGCTTGCGTGTGGCCATGGACCATGTGGATCCCAACTGTCAGCCTCTCCATGTACACCCCTCTTCCGATGTTGTCATTTGTTGACAACGTTGACCATGCCGTGCCGAGAACACCAGCGCGATGGACAACAGCGAGACCTAGGAAGGGAATGACCCGGAGGCGGCGAAGCCACAACAGTGGAGGGATGTGGGTGAGTAGAGGGATGGCCTGGCCAGCGGTGGGAGTAGTAGGGGATGGTGAGGCCTGCGCGTCAGCACAATCGGCCACGGGAGGCGGGAGCAGGCGGTCCCGCCGGCGCTGGATTTGGCGGCTGGAGCAAGAAGATCAGAGATTGAAGAAACACGACGGCCGTTGGATTGACATCCAATGGTTACATCTGCTAGAATCGTTTGTTGTCGTATATATAATAAGTAAAAAAATCTTGCATATGGGTCAACTTAATAGGCCCACAAGTCAGACCATTCCTTATTTTTTTAATAATTTATATATGCTCGTTGCAACTTCTTGTGCAATTTATTGCAGTCCATTTTTTTTGTTGGCCATGGCCAGGGTTAAAAATTTAAACGAAATTTCGCATATTTCTGTGGGTTCCAAACTATTTTTAATACCGAAATGTTGACCCAGATTTAAAGTACTTTGAAGATATATTTAAATTAGGTTAAAGCCCGGTGAAATTGGAATATGAAAATGTAAAAAAAATTCAGAAATTATAAAGTAATTGCTAATTTGTCATCTGTTTTTATTTTTACAACCCATTTCATATTACTTTCAAGATTTGCAGGTGTCTTGAAAGAGTTGCAGCCCATCAGGGCATAGAAAAATAAGTAGGCCTAGATTGGGTATTCTTCAGAAAAAATAAACTGGGCTCATTTTCACAAAAAAAAAAGCTGGCTGGTCATGTGGTGAACATAAAATATAAGCCTGGGCTAGACGGGCCACAACCCAACTGAAACCCTGCTCCGTCTCAACAATAACAAAAAAATACTGCTCGAGCAGCTACGTCCCAGGTGTCAGCCGATCTTGTGCTGTTCTCTTGTCTATTGACTATATACGTTGACAATGTCGTGGGTCCTAGATATCAGGAAACCACTAGCAGGAAGCATTTTCTTTTTCCATACGCTGACAATGGAGTACATATAACAAAAAATGAGGAACTTCCTTGCATCCGGCCATGGACATGGTGGGCCCCTACTGTCATCCTCTCCACGTACAATCCTCTGCCGATTCCTCTTGTTTGTTGACCATGTTGACAACGTGAGAGGGCGGTGCCGTGGCGAGCGAACCAAAGTGCGTGGAGGACGGCGACGAGGCCTCGGAGGTTGGCGTTAATGATTTAGGAGATGGTGGGGCGGCGATGCGTGCACTGAGGCGTAGCCACCCGTGGGAGGCGGAAGCAGGCGGCCCCGCCGGCGTTGGTTTGGTTTTGGCGGCTGGAGGAAGACAGGACTGAAGAAACACGTCAGACTATAAAAGCAGCATGAGTACTTAACAACCTTAACTGAAACCAGCAGGGGCACTTAATAACCATAGCTGAAAGTAGTATGAGTACTTATACAGGTTCAACCGTACAAAGCACGCCTCAAATAGTGCTACTTTGCCTACAGTTAACCAAAGGGTGAGGCCGCTAAGCCCCAGGACAAGGCCTAGGCACCACCCCGCGCATTCACAACCTTCTGAAAGCGGCTTCATCTCGCAATGTGGTCAATAAACAGGATATTCACTTTAGAGCCATGGAAAAGCAGGAACATAATCTTTTGTCCTATTCTCCAAGATGGACGGGCCTTCATTATTTGAGACCACCCATGAATAAGTATATTTTCACCTCCAAGGGGAATGGAGTAGGTCGACATAAACATCATGTTGTGCCCAAGCGCAAGTCTGACCCGACCATGGTCAGGCATCTATATAGGAACAATAGAACTGGGCAGTTTCTGTTTCAAGAAGATCACAACTGTAAAACTGTGCATAAGCAAGAGTTTATGAACAACATGTATAACAGAAAACACCTCGTACCATAAGTTTTCTCAACACAGTTGGACCTGTTCAACGAGTGCAACAGTGGCACACATATCCCACGTGGCCTTCCACCATTGAAACACCCCACAAGGACCTCAAGACGATCAATAAAGTGTAGGAACTTGTGGATGTCGTCCCAGTCAACTTCTGTGCCATCAGTAATAGCCGAGTTCTTATAGAATAACAAACGAGTAGCCTGCTTAACTCTGAAAAAACCTACATGTGCCACCAATTATAAGAAAATAGTAGTTAGAAGTAGCATCTTCGTGAGAGATTCATTGTTACTTCTAAAGTTAAATTGTCATTAGTTAGACAAAATAGGTGGATTAAGAAGTAATCGAGGCAAGAAGCAAGAACCAGATACAAAACTAACATGGATGAATAATTGGAATGACGTCGGGGTGGAAGATCGCAGTGAAGATGAGACCAGGTTCTACTATTTCCATCAACATTCGTGCGCCAACTTTCAGTCCGTAACACTTGAGAAAGTTTATCCAAGTTCGGCCATAAAAAAGCAGCGATCTTCTTGGTTCATGAACCCAACTCGAAACTTATATCCATGGCTTGTCTTCACTGTGACCATTAAACTGGTGTATTCAGTTATGGCAAGGCCGAGCATCTTGAGTACATGTGTTCTGGCAGAGCAAGGAATGCACTATAGGAAAAATAATATGAGAACACAATGTATTCCCTATATCCAAATCTAGTAATAATTTCCTCCTTCATGTCAATGTTGACCATGGTACTAGTACCTTTTATCCAAATATAGCAATCCAAATTTCCAAATTAGTCGACAACATGTTCAAAAAACCCCACCCTCCCGGATAGAAAAGAGGATTCTAGGAACATACTGTGCGCGTTTTAAAATCCTGTGTTAGGATGAGAAGGAACAAGTGTGGCGTCTCGCCAAGGGCGCAGAAACCTGTAGGGTCCTCGCACTTTGGGCACTGCAAATGAAACACACTAGATTCAGTAGGAAGAAAAATGCATCAACGGCGGCGGCTGCCATCTTAGGATTACCCGCAACCAAGGGACTTGGATTTATCGGGGATGGATGAAGAATTCGCACCAGGTTCTCCATGAGAAAACCCTATGCAATCACCGAGCAGGGGTTTTCTCTGAACAAGTAGATGAGGGAGAAGGGGATCCAGGCCCAGTGAAATATTGCCGCTTCGTCCGTCCAGCTTACTGGTAAAGCTGGAAAGGTGGGGTTTTTGTGATTTGAGGGCTCATTGGGCATTACTACGGCGCTACGACGGGGGTGTGTCTACCGTGCAGTTGTGCACTCTAATTTGGTGCATATGGCACGTGGACCCCGTTGCCAGATGCCCCACATATTAGTGAAAGGAAGTAGAAAGACAGGAGTAACTAGTTACACATAAATATATTTTTGACAGAGAGATACTCCCTCTGTAAAGAAATATAAAGATCTTTTATATCACAACTTTATACATAAGAAAATTAAAGGGGAATATATATAACATATATAATTATAAAAAACAGAGTTTTTTAAACACAGTATAGACGAGTTGGTGATGATGGTGTGCCTGCCATCCTGCAATATAGGCCGTCCGATTTATATCTGACGGATAGGAAGGAAACTATGGCAATTTTACAAAAAGGTACCCACACACCTCTCCACATTTGCAAATAAGGCCTTACCTCGTCCATCCTTTTCTCTCACAAGATAAAATACTCATACAAATGCATCTTGATGTTACGTGCAATGCACGGGCATTATGGGGGTTCAGCTAAGAAATACCCAGACAGGCTCACGGTTCCGGACTTTGGGCCACAGGCCTGTGGGCCTGCATGTTTGGGGGCCCATGTGTTCTACCTCAGCACTTTTCATATTGCAAGCGATCGGTATGGCGCTGGTTTTAGATGCTGTCGCAAGGCGAATACACAAAATTGAATAAAGCACAACACCTGTTGGAATGAAATCGAACGACAGTTCCTAACCAGCAATCAGAGTTGCAATTCTGTCAACGATACTGTCGTACTACTTATACACACATGACACTTGTTTCACCATGCCAGAGTATTACATCAAAATCTCTCGGAGGATAGATCAGTTTGGCAGTTGCGTGCTGCTACTAAAGAATTTCAAAGTTGATTTGGACCAGCTCTCCTTGCCGAGAAAGTTCGATTTTGACATCATCCCCTATCGCAAGATATGATTTAGATTTGAACCTTGACCATCCTTTAGCATCAATCATCATGCGACCATCCTTTGTACTTACGGTATATTGAGCAGGTTCATTCACACCAAGGCTGCGCATGGTAAGAGAAACTTGGCCATGGTCGCCCGGATTGTTGAACGACTCCCTCGTTGCTCTAGGAATTCTCTGTTTGCAAACAAGAAGACATACAAAAATAGTTAGATCAATACAATGAATCATGTGAAACAACATGGAAAGAAAAAGGAACGAAGCACTTGGGCGGCCAAATGCTTACCAAGAAGGTGGACATGTCGGTTTTTGTAAGGACTTTGGTATATGAAGTGTGAACTTCAGCCCAGTCTGTTGCCGGTGCAACTGCTGGTTCCATTGCCGCTGGACGGGCAGGAGCAGATGCAAGTGCAAGTGTTGGTGCAGGTGCCGAAGCTGTTGCTGGTGCCTGTGCCGGTGCGACTGGTAGTGTCGCTGCTGCTGCCGGAGATGGTGCTCCTTGTAGAGCTGGTGCCGGTGTCGGAGCAGGTGCCGGTGTCGACGCCCGATCCTCCGATAGATCAACCTGATCCGCTGACGCGGTCGGTGCCCAATCCTCAGCTGGATCAGACTGAGCTGCTGCCGCTGTCAGTGCTAGAGCAACTGTCGGTGCTCGATCCTTTGCTGAAGGTGGTATCGGTGTGCGAGACAGCGGCGATCATGTCTGGTCTGCTATGATCAGCTTTCTAACTTGACTAGGCTCCGTGACCGTGATCCAGTCTTTTTCTCCATGTCTTTTAAATGCGAGAAGGACTAATTGTGGCGTGTTTGTTAAACCAAACTGCAGTTCATCATAGGGATTCAGCTTGTACTCAGACAACAGACTGATCCAATTTTTTCTAGTAATATAAGTGATGGACAGTGCCTTCGTTACTGACACGACATAAGAAGTGAAACCTGCAAAAATAGCCATCGTAGAGCAAACCAAACGGTTTATTCTGTGATGAATGTGACATGGCAAAACCTGCATCGTAAAATTGCAGCAAAAGAAAGAAAACATGACATTAAATCAATAAGATTTAGACAGTAAATCAATAAGATTTACTTGATGTGACACGAGTGAATCCTTACCAGGAAATCACTATGTTGAACTACTAAACAGAAGATTGATCGTCCAACTACGCGTCGCATGCAGGGCTCCCGCCTACTCCCACAAGCAGGACAGTCCAAAGTGTTGGGGATCATAGCAGAAATTTAAAATTTTCTACGCATCACCAAGATCAATCTATGGAGTCATCTAGCAACGAGAGAGAGGAGTGCATCTACATACCCTTGTAGATCACGAGCGGAAGCGTTCAAGAGAACGGGGTTGATGGAGTCGTACTCGTCGTGATCCAAATCATCGATGATCCTAGCGCCGAACGGACGGCACCTCCGCGTTCAACACACGTACGGTTGGGAGAGACGTCTCCTCCTTCTTGATCCAGCAAGGGGGGAGGAGAGGTTGATGGAGATCCAGCAGCACGACGGCGTGGTGGTGGAAGCAGCGGGGATCTCGGCAGGGCTTCGCCAAGCTCAGCGAGAGGGAGAGGTGTTACGGGGGGAGAGGGAGGCGCCAGGGGCTTGGGTGCGCAGCCCTCCCTCCCCCCTCTTTATATAGGGGCCCTGGGGGGCGCCGGCCCCTAGAGATCCAATCTCAAGGGGGGGCGGCGGCCAAGGGGGGAACTTGCCCCCCAAGTCAGGTGGGGCGCCCCCACCCCCAGGGTTTCCAACCCTAGGCGCAGGGGGAGGCCCATGGGGCGCACCAGCCCACCAGGGGCTGGTTCCCTTCCCACTTCAGCCCACGGGGCCCTTTGGGATAGGTAGCCCCACCCGGTGGACCCCCGGGACCCTTCCGGTGGTCCCGGTACAATACCGGTGACCCTCCCAAAACTTTCCCGGTGGCCGAAACTGGACTTCCTATATACAAATCTTTACCTCCGGACCATTCCGGAACTCCTCGTGATGTCCGGGATCTCATCCGGGACTCTGAACAACTTTCGGCTTACCGCATACTAATATCTCTACAACCCTAGCGTCACCGAACCTTAAGTGTGTAGACCCTACGGGTCCGGGAGACACGCAGACATGACCGAGACGACTCTCCGGTCAATAACCAACAGCGGGATCTGGATACCCATGTTGGCTCCCACATGCTCCTCGATGATCTCATCGGATGAACCACGATGTCGAGGATTCAAGTAATCCCATATACAATTCCCTCTGTCAATCGGTACGTTACTTGCCCGAGATTCGATCGTCGGTATCCCAATACCTCATTCAATCTCGTTACCGACAAGTCACTTTACTCGTACCGTAATGCATGATCCCGTGACCAACCACTTGGTCACATTGAGCTCATTATGATGATGCATTACCGAGTGGGCCCAGAGATACCTCTCCGTCATACGGAGTGACAAATCCCAGTCTCGATCTGTGCCAACCCAACAGACACTTTCGGAGATACCTGTAGTGTACCTTTATGGCCACCCAGTTACGTTGTGACGTTTGGTACACCCAAAGTACTCCTACGGTATCCGGGAGTTGCACGATCTCATGGTCTAAGGAAATGATACTTGACATTAGAAAAGCTCTAGCAGACGAACTACACGATCTTGTGCTATGCTTAGGATCGGGTCTTGTCCATCACATCATTCTCCCAATGATGTGATCCCGTTATCAATGACATCCAATGTCATGGTCAGGAAACTGTAACCATCCATTGATCAACGAGCTAGTTAACTAGAGGCTCACTAGGGACATATTGTGGTCTATGTATTCACACATGTATTACGATTTCCGGATAACACAATTATAGCATGAACAATAGACAATTATCATGAACAAGGAAATATAATAATAACCATTTTATTATTGCCTCTAGGGCATATTTCCAACAGTCTCCCACTTGCACTAGAGTCAATAATCTAGTTACATTGTGATGAATCGTACACCCATAGAGTTCTGGTGTTGATCATGTTTTGCCCATGGAAGAGGTTTAGTCAACGGATCTGCGACATTCAAATCCGTATGTACTTTACAAATATCTATGTGTCCATTTTGAACATTTTCACGAATGGAGTTGAAGCGACGCTTGATGTGCCTGGTCTTCTTGTGAAACCCGAGCTCCTTGGCAAGGGCAATAGCTCCAGTGTTGTCACAGAAGAGAGTCATCGGCCCCGATGCATTGGGAATAACTCCTAGGTCAGCAATGAACTCCTTCATCCAGATTGCTTCATGTGCTGCCTCCAAGGCTGCCATGTACTCTGCTTCACATGTAGATCCCGCCACGATGCTTTGCTTGCAACTGCACCAGCTGACTGCCCCACCATTCAAAATATACACATATCCGGTTTGTGACTTAGAGTCATCCAGATCTGTGTTGAAGCTAGCATCGACGTAACCCTTTACGACGAGCTCTTCATCACCTCCATAAACGAGAAACATATCCTTAGTCCTTTTCAGGTACTTCAGGATGTTCTTGACCGCTGTCCAGTGTTCCATGCCCGGATTACTTTGGTACCTTCCTACCAAACTTACGGCAAGGTTTACATCAGGTCTGGTACACAACATGGCATACATAATAGACCCTATGGCCGAGGCATAGGGGACGACACTCATCTTTTCTCTATCTTCTGCCGTGGTCGGGCATTGAGCCGTGCTCAATCTCACACCTTGCAATATAGGCAAGAACCCCTTCTTGGACTGATCCATATTGAACTTCTTCAATATCTTGTCAAGGTATGTGCTTTGTGAAAGACCTATGAGGCGTCTCGATCTATCTCTATAGATTTTGATGCCTAATATGTAAGCAGCTTCCCCAAGGTCCTTCATTGAAAAACACTTATTCAAGTAGGCCTTTATACTTTCCAAGAATTCTATATCATTTCCCATCAATAGTATGTCATCCACATATAATAAGAGAAATGCTACAGAGCTCCCACTCACTTTCTTGTAAACACAGGCTTCTCCATAAGTCTGCGTAAACCCAAACGCTTTGATCATCTCATCAAAGCGAATGTTCCAACTCCGAGATGCCTGCACCAGCCCATAGATTGAGCGCTGGAGCTTGCATACTTTGTCAGCATTCTTAGGATCGACAAAACCTTCCGGCTGCATCATATACAATTCTTCCTTAAGGAAGCCGTTAAGGAATGCCGTTTTGACGTCCATTTGCCATATTTCATAATCGTAGAATGCGGCAATTGCTAACATGATTCGGACGGACTTCAGCTTCGCTATGGGTGAGAAGGTCTCATCGTAGTCAACTCCTTGAACTTGTCGATAACCCTTAGCGACAAGTCGAGCTTTATAGATGGTAACATTTCCATCCGCGTCCGTCTTCTTCTTAAAGATCCATTTATTTTCTATCGCTCGCCGATCATCGGGCAAGTCTGTCAAAGTCCATACTTTGTTTTCATACATGGATCCTATCTCGGATTGCATGGCTTCAAGCCATTTGTTGGAATCTGGACCCGCCATTGCTTCTTCATAGTTCGAAGGTTCACCGTTGTCCAACAACATGATTTCCAGGACAGGGTTGCCGTACCACTCTGGTGCGGAACGTGTCCTTGTGGACCTACGAAGTTCAGTGGTAACTTGATCATGATCGTCATCATTAACTTCCTCTCTAGTCGGTGCAGGCACCACAGAAACATTTTCTTGTGCTACGCTACTTTCTGGTTCGAGAGGGGTCATCTCATCAAGTTCCACTTTCCTCCCACTTATTTCTTTCGAGAGAAACTCTTTCTCCAGAAAGGACCCGTTCTTGGCAACGAAGATCTTGCCTTCGGATCTGAGGTAGAAGGTATACCCAATGGTTTCCTTAGGGTATCCTATGAAGACGCATTTTTCCGACTTGGGTTCGAGCTTTTCAGGTTGAAGTTTCTTGACATAAGCATCGCATCCCCAAACTTTAAGAAACGACAGCTTAGGTTTCTTTCCAAACCATAATTCATACGGTGTCGTCTCAACGGATTTCGATGGAGCCCTATTTAAAGTGAATGCGGCAGTCTCTAAAGCATAACCCCAGAATGATAGCGGTAGATCGGTAAGAGACATCATAGATCGCACCATATCCAATAGAGTGCGCTTACGACGTTCGGACACACCATTACGCTGAGGTGTTCCAGGCGGCGTGAGTTGTGAAACAATTCCACATTTCCTTAAGTGTGTGCCAAATTCGTGACTCAAATATTCCCCTCCACGATCTGATCGTAAGAACTTTATTTTCCTGTCACATTGATTCTCAATCTCACTCTGAAATTCCTTGAACTTTTCAAAGGTCTCAGACTTGCGTTTCATTAAGTAGACATACCCATATCTACTCAAGTCATCAGTGAGGGTGAGAACATAACGATAGCCACCGTGAGCCTCAACGCTCATTGGACCGCACACATCAGTATGTATGATTTCCAATAAGTTGGTTGCTCGCTCCACTGTTCCGGAGAACGGAGTCTTGGTCATTTTGCCCATGAGGCATGGTTTGCACGTGTCAAATGATTCATAATCAACAGACTCCAAAAGTCCATCTGCATGGAGTTTCTTCATGAGTTTGACACCAATGTGACCAAGGCGGTAGTGCCACAAGTATGTGGGACTATCATTATCAACCTTACATTTCTTGGCATTCACACTATGAATATGTGTAACATCACGTTCGAGATTCATTAAGAATAAACCATTGACCAGTGGGGCATGACCATAAAACATATCTCTCATATAAATAGAACAACCATTATTCTCGGATTTAAATGAGTAGCCATCTCGCATTAAACGAGATCTAGATACAATGTTCATGCTCAAAGCTGGCACTAAATAACAATTATTGAGGTTTAAAACTAGCCCCGTAGGTAAATGTAGAGGTAGCGTGCCGACGGCGATCACATCGACCTTGGAACCATTCCCGACGCGCATCGTCACCTCGTCCTTCGCCAGTCTCCGCTTATTCCGCAGCTCCTGCTTTGAGTTACAAATATGAGCAACCGCACCGGTATCAAATACCCAGGAGCTACTACGAGCGCTGGTTAGGTACACATCTATAACATGTATATCACATATTTGGTATTGCCGGCCTTCTTGTCCGCTAAGTACTTGGGGCAGTTCCGCTTCCAGTGACCGTTTCCCTTGCAATAAAAGCACTCAGTCTCAGGCTTGGGTCCATTCTTTGTCTTCTTCCCGGCAGCTTGCTTACCGGGCGCGGCAACTCCCTTGCCATCTTTCTTGAAGTTCTTCTTACCCTTGCCTTTCTTGAACTTAGTGGTTTTATTCACCATCAACACTTGATGTTCCTTTTTGATCTCCACCTTCGCTGATTTCAGCATTGAATATACCTCAGGAATGGTCTTTTCCATTCCCTGCATATTGAAGTTCATCACAAAGCTCTTGTAGCTAGGTGGGAGTGACTGAAGGATTCTGTCAACGACCGCGTCATCCGGGAGATTAACTCCCAGCTGAGACAAGCGGTTGTGCAACCCAGACATTTTGAGTATGTGTTCGCTGACGGAACTATTCTCCTCCATCTTACAACTATAGAACTTGTCGGAGACTTCATATCTGTCGACCCGGGCATGAGCTTGGAAAACCATTTTCAGCTCTTGGAACATCTCATATGCTCCGTGCTGCTCAAAATGCTTTTGGAGCCCCAGTTCTAAGCTGTAAAGCATGCCGCACTGAACCAGGGAGTAATCATCACTACGTGACAGCCAGGCATTCAGAACGTCTTGAGTTGCTGGGAAAACAGGTGCATCACCTAGCGGTGCTTCAAGGACATATGCTTTCTTGGCAGCTATGAGGATAATCCTCAGGTTACGGACCCAGTCCGTGTAGTTGCTACCATCGTCTTTCAGCTTGGTTTTCTCTAGGAACGCGTTGAAGTTGAGGGCAACATTAGCGTGGGCCATTTGATCTACAAGACATATTGTAAAGGTTTTTAGACTAAGTTCATGATAATTAAGTTCATCTAATCAAATTATTAACGAACTCCCACTCAGACAAACATCCCTCTAGTCATCTAAGTGATACATGATCCGAGTCAACTAGGCCGTGTCCGATCATCAGTGAGACGGACTAGTCATCATCGGTGAACATCTTCATGTTGATCGTATCTGCTATACGACTCATGTTCGACCTTTCGGTCTCTTGTGTTCCGAGGCCATGTCTGTACATGCTAGGCTCGTCAAGTCAACCTAAGTGTATTGCGTGTGTAAATCTGGCTTACACCCGTTGTATGCGAACGTTAGAACCTATCACACCCGATCATCACGTGGTGCTTCGGAACAACGAACCTTCGCAACGGTGCACAGTTAGGGGGAACACTTTCTTGAAATTTTAGCGAGGGATCATCTTATTTATGCTACCGTCGTTCTAAGCAAATAATATGTAAAAGATGATAAACATCACATGCAATCAAATAGTGACATGATATGGCCAATATCATTTTGCTCCTTTTGATCTCCATCTTCGGGGCGCCATGTTCATCATCGTCACCGGCATGACACCATGATCTCCATCATCGTGTCTTCATGAAGTTTTCTCGCCAACTATTACTTCTACTACTATGGCTAACGGTTAGCAATAAAGTAAAGTAATTACATGACGTTCCAGTTGACACGCAGGTCATAAATAAATTAAGACAACTCCTATGGCTCCTGCCGGTTGTCATACTCATCGACATGCAAGTCGTGATTCCTATTACAAGAACATGATCAATCTCATACATCACATATATCATTCATCACATCCTTCTGGCCATATCATATCACATGACACTTGCTGCAAAAACAAGTTAGACATCCTCTAATTGTTGTTGCAAACTTTTATGTGGCTGCTATAGGTTTCTAGCAAGAACGATTCTTACCTACGCCAAAACCACAACGTGATATGCCAATTTCTATTTACCCTTCATAAGGACCCTTTTCATCGAATCCGATCCGACTAAAGTGGGAGAGACAGACACCCGCTAGCCACCTTATGCAACTAGTGCATGTCAGTCGGTGGAACCTGTCTCACGTAAGCGTACGTGTAAGGTCGGTCCAGGCCGCTTCATCCCACGATGCCGCCGAATCAAGATAAGACTAGTAACGGCAAGTAAATTGACAAAATCGACGCCCACAATAACTTGTGTTCTACTCGTGCATAGAAACTACGCATAGACCTAGCTCATGATGCCACTGTTGGGGATCGTAGCAGAAATTTAAAGTTTTCTACACATCACCAAGATCAATCTATGGAGTCATCTAGCAACGAGAGAGAGGAGTGCATCTACATACCCTTGTAGATCATGAGCGGAAGCGTTCAAGAGAACGGGGTTGATGGAGTCGTACTCGTCGTGATCCAAATCACCGATGATCCTAGCGCCGAACGGACGGCACCTCCGCGTTCAAAACACGTACGGTTGGGAGAGACGTCTCCTCCTTCTTGATCCAGCAAGGGGGGAGGAGAGGTTGATGGAGATCCAGCAGCACGACGGCGTGGTGGTGGAAGCAGCGGGGATCTCGGCAGGGCTTCGCCAAGCTCAGCGAGAGGGAGAGGTGTTACGGGGGGAGAGGGAGGCGCCAGGGGCTTGGGTGGGCAGCCGTCCCTCCCCCCTCTTTATATAGGGGCCCTGGGGGCGCCGGCCCCTAGAGATCCAATCTCAAGGGGGGGCGGCGGCCAAGGGGGGAACTTGCCCCCCCAAGTCAGGTGGGGCGCCCCCACCCCCAGGGTTTCCAACCCTAGGCGCGGGGGGAGGCCCATGTGGCACACCAGCCCACCAGGGGCTGGTTCCCTTCCCACTTCAGCCCATGGGGCCCTCCGGGATAGGTGGCCCCACCCGGTGGACCCCCGGGACCCTTCCGGTGGTCCCGGTACAATACCGGTGACCCCCCGAAACTTTCTCGGTGGCCGAAACTGGACTTCCTATATACAAATCTTTACCTCCGGACCATTCCGGAACTCCTCGTGATGTCCGGGATCTCATCCGGGACTCCGAACAACTTTCGGGTTACCGCATACTAATATCTCTACAACCCTAGCGTCACCGAACCTTAAGTGTGTAGACCCTACGGGTTCGGGAGACACGCAGACATGACCGAGACGACTCTCCGGTCAATAACCAACAGCGGGATCTGGATACCCATGTTGGCTCCCACATGCTCCTCGATGATCTCATCGGATGAACCACGATGTCGAGGATTCAAGTAATCCCGTATACAATTCCCTCTGTCAATCGGTACGTTACTTGCCCGAGATTCGATCGTCGGTATCCCAATACCTCGTTCAATCTCGTTACCGACAAGTCACTTTACTCGTACCGTAATGCATGATCCCGTGACCAACCACTTGGTCACATTGAGCTCATTATGATGATGCATTACCGAGTGCGCCCAGAGATACCTCTCCGTCATACGGAGTGACAAATCCCAGTCTCGAGCTGTGCCAACCCAACAGACACTTTCGGAGATACCTGTAGTGTACCTTTATGGCCACCCAGTTACGTTGTGACGTTTGGTACACCCAAAGTACTCCTACGGTATCCGGGAGTTGCACGATCTCATGGTCTAAGGAAATGATACTTGACATTAGAAAAGCTCTAGCAGACGAACTACACGATCTTGTGCTATGCTTAGGATTGGGTCTTGTCCATCACATCATTCTCCCAATGATGTGATCCCGTTATCAATGACATCCAATGTTATGGTCAGGAAACTGTAACCATCCATTGATCAACGAGCTAGTTAACTAGAGGCTCACTAGGGACATATTGTGGTCTATGTATTCACACATGTATTACGATTTCCGGATAACACAATTATAGCATGAACAATAGACAATTATCATGAACAAGGAAATATAATAATAACCATTTTATTATTGCCTCTAGGGCATATTTCCAACACAAAGGTCGTGACAAATCATATGGACCGAACATCCATGGGACTGGAAATCCTGGTGGGTGCGATAAACCCTGCAATGCATACAGTTATTGGAGTGTAACCATAATTGATAAACCGTCCTCACAAAAAAGATGATCTGGATACTTCAAAATGTACAGACTAAATTGAGTGGACAGACATTAACATAGACTGTTCTCAGGACTCACCACACACCAAAAGCGCAGTACTAAACAATACAGGGTTCACAAACACAAATCAAGTACTGAACAATAGTACTTACTACAGACAAGCAGAGTTGCACTAATTAAACTCTGCAGACTATTTCTTGCCACCGACCTACGGGATGAACCCCGCATAACTGACTAGTCCATGGACTTCGTGAGAGATGTCTACCGGCACCATCACCATCTCGTCAACCTTGGAGAACCTAACAGGGTGGTCTTTCCACTCATAAACATGACGATGAAGACAGGCCGCATCAGATTTGTCAGGAAAATTTACAAGAACCACACCCTTCGTAATCGAAGGCACAACCAGGAAATTATTGTGGTCAAGTACAGCCTCGAGAACATGCTTGACAACAATGCTACAAGAAAACACTAGTTCAGGACACATGGCGACAAGGACACAACAGCTGAATAGTTTAGCAGTAGAACTCATCCTCAGGTCTTCCAGTTCACATGGCATGACTTTGAGAACTTCATCTCCACCGCGGACTTGGTTCTAATTCAAACAGAAACCAAATATTTTATTACTACCCCCGCTCAGAAATATAAGGTGATTTTCGATATTTTACTCCATATATGACTACATATACGTACAAAAATGAGTGAACAAAGACACTAGAACATGTCTTTAGAGGCATGAGAGCAGAGGGATTACTTGCAATATCCATAACACAAGTTGTTGAGGCAAATATACCCTCTTCAAAGGTAGCATTGATGTTCATAAAGTAGTTGAAAGTAATCTATAAGAAATCAGTGTCAACCTCTCACATGTTTTGGTCAAAAGAGGAATTTTGAACCGTCATTTGGCACACAAAAATCACATGCAAGATCACCCGGAAAGTTGTACTACTAGTACTAGTACTGCATGTTTGATGAAAAAACACGATCAAGATCGAGAAAAAGATCTTCAAGAAGAGATATTACCTGGACTTGCTTAATGAGATATCCCGGAGAGGGGGGCTTGGACAGGGCGATGGCTTTGAGCTTGTCTGCGGTAGTCTCGGCGGGGTGCTTGCGCTTCTTCATACCATGGCTCGGCGGTTTTGGCCAGAGCCATAGACACCTGATAACCCACAAGTATAGGGGATCAATTGTAGCCTCTTTCAATAAGTAAGAGTGTCGAACCCAACGAGGAGCTAAAGGGAGAACAAATATTCCCTCAAGTTCTATCGACCACCGATACAACTCTACGCACGCTTAACGTACGCTTTACCTAGAACAAGTATGAAACTAGAAGTACTTTGTAGGAGTTTTCGGATAGGTTTGCAAGATAATAAAGAGCACGTAAATAGAAAGTAGGGGCTGTTTAGATAAAGACACAATAAAGTAAATATAGCGAGTGTGGAAAAGTGGTGGTAGGAGTTGCGAAATTGTCCCTAAGCAATTGACTACTTTACTAGACCGATAGCAAGTATTATGTGGGAGAGGCCACTGCTAGCATGTCATCCCTGACTTGGAATTCTATACACTTATGATTGGAACTATTAGCAAGCATCCGCAACTACTAACGTTCATTAAGGTAAAACCCAACCATAGCATTAAGTTATATTGGTCCCCCTTCAATCCCGTATGCATCAATTTCTATGCTAGGTTGAAGCTTCTGTCACTCTTGCCCTCCAATACATAGTTCTATCAACATACAACTAACCCTATGGTGTGATCCACGCTCGCGCTCATATGATGGGCACCAAAGGACAGCAACATAACCACAAGCAAATTAAATCAATCGTAGCAATTCATCAACCACCGATAGGACAACGAAAATCTACTCAGACATCATAGGATGGCAACACATCATTGGATAATAATATGAAGCATAAAGCACCAAGTTCAAGTAGAGGGTACAGCGGGTTGCGGGAGAGTGGACCGCTGTAGATAGAGGGGGGAAGGTGATGGAGATGTTGGTGAAGATGGCGGAGGTGTTGGTGAAGATCGCGGTGATGATGATGATGGCCACGGCGGTGTTCCGGCGCCACCGGAAGAGAGGGGGAGAGGGGCCCCCTTCTTCTTCTTCTTCCTTGACCTTCTCCCTAGATGGGAGAAGGGTTTCCCCTCTGGTCCTTGGCCTCCATGGCATGGGAGGGGCGAGAGCCCCTCCGAGATTGGATCTGTCTCTCTGTCTCTCTCTGTTTCTGCGTTTTCTGATTCTGCCCTGGCACCGTTTCTTTTATATCCGGAGATCCACAACTCCGATTGGGGTGAATCTTTCGCCCAGATCTTTCTCAAAAAATGAGCTTTCTTGCGGCAAAAGAAGAGCATCAACCGCCTTAAGGGGTGCCCACGAGGGTCCAGGGCGCGCACCCCCTGCCTCGTGGCCCCCTCGGGCACCGTCTCGCGTTGATTTTACTTCCCAAAAATCATAAATATTCCAAAATAATTCTTCGTCCGTTTTTATCCCGTTTGGACTCCGTTTGATATTGGGTTTCTGCGAAACATAAAACATGCAACAAACAGGAACTGGCACTGGCCACTGGATCAATATGTTAGTCCCAAAAATAGTATAAAAAGTTGCCAAAAAGTATATGAAAGTTGTATAATATTGCATGGAACAATAAAAAATTATAGATACGGCAGATACATATCAACACCACTTCGGCCGGTGCTCCAGCGTCCACCAAGAAACTGTCAAATAGAAATAAAAGAAAAGAAACCCTAATCACAAATACAAAAGAAGAACATAGAGGGAGTTATAGGATCAGTCTCGGGGTTGCAAGACCGGGCCTTGGCCAGAATCAACTCCATTGATGCGCTCACCTTTCCTTCTTTGGGAGAGAAGAACAGTGGCAGAAGCAGGTCGGGGTTTTCTTGAAGAAATGAGGAACAAGATGAGGGAGAAGCGAGTTGGGTAGAGAGGAAGCTGAGAGAGAAGAGTGACATGATGGTTGCTTCGTCCGTCCAACTTACTACTGGAAAGGAGGGGGTTTTGTGATTTGACGGCTCATTGGGCATTACTGCGGCGCTTCGATCGGGGTAGTCTACTGTGCAGTTGGGCACTCTACTACGGAGTAATTTAGTGCATGGCTGGTGGACCCCGATGCTAGCTGTCCCACACATCGGCGAAAGTGAGTAGCAAGGTTCCCGACAACCGTCGAGGAGGATCCGCACGGTAGAGCGTGTCCACTGTTTTTCTGAAGAAAAAAATGATTACAGCAAGCGTTTCCACTCTTACAACGGAGGAGTGCGAAACACGGTAGCCACTTGAACATACACAGTGCTCCTACTACTAGGCATGTGCAGTGGTTCATACGCCAGCCCTACATAATCTTGTTGCTATTGTAGTAGGATATGACGATAACAAATGATGTTGTGTGCATGTCAACTACATGAACAGTAATTTAACATAGTACCGCTTTTTCGACTGTCCGGTCGAGAATGAACGGTGAGATCAATGTTAACAGAACTAGGTCTACAGCACACGGAGAGTACGGTGCTACAGTACTCCACGGAACATGAACCATATGAAGCACGACTCAGTGTTAGGCAGGGTGTATGAAGGGTGCACGGGATGGGAGCAAAAGTTCCCTTCTCGACCCACTTTTGGGTGTTTGGCAGAGTGCATGAAGGGTGCATGAGTCCACACTAGTAGGTTAACACAAATACACGAAGAGGGAACAACTATATTGAGATGAGAATGCAACCAAACACACCCACATGCTTTGTGCTACAGTGACTGATCTGCACCGTCTGAGTTTGATCCAATGGTCATGTTACACCGAGACATGGACATGCCCATGCAGAGGACGCCTAAACACCATCGAAGTCCCTCTGCTTCTCGAGGCGCACGACGTTGGTGATGCATGGTGCAACGGCCCGCAGAGCCCGCTCCCGGTCAACGAGAGCCGGCTCGTCAAAGACGGCGTCCAATGGCACGAATGGATTCCGGTGACGGAGCCCTGAGAGGATTCGCCCGGCAATGGCGACGACAACCCGCAACCCCTCCTTGTCCAGCTCCGCCCCCACCATCGCGCGGAGACGGCTCAGCTCCTCGGAGATATAGGTGAAGAAGGAGACCGGGTCAGGAAGCTGCAGCTCATTGAAGTCGACGGGGTGGTCGAATGGGTTTAGCCCGACGGCTGGCATGGTCGCGCTCGCACGACGATAGGCATCACGCAGCCGCAACACGTGCGTGGCAACTTGGTCCACCAAGTGGCTTAGGCGATCCTGGACCTCATCATGATCGGCCTGCTCGCACTCCAGTCGGCTCCCCTGACGGCCTATCGTATCTCCCGCTCTCTGCAGCAACGTCGCCGACGCCTCGAGCATCTTTGTGGTGGACGCCTGCCGCTTTTGAAGCTCCATGAACTCCCGCACATAACAGAGGAGCATGGCACTCCTCTCCTCCTTGAGCTCACGGAGCTCCACGTCCTTGGCCCTGAGCTCCGCATCCTTGGCCTGGAGCTCCTGTGTCAGGCACCTCACCTCAGACTCAGTGATCTGCTGTGCCGCCATGGCACCAGGTAGAAGCAATGGGGAGAGGAAGCAAAGGGGGCGAAACGGCTGAAAGGCAATGCAATCTACGGGAAGGCGGAGGGAGCTAGCCGAGGAGTGGGGAATCTTTTGGTTTTCACCATGGGAAAACACCAGTCGACGACTTCTCACATCAGGGAGCAGTGGGTTTTACAGGCGGAGTCATCATGACTAATTACTGCCGCGCCTGCTCCCTTCAATCAAAAAATTAAAAATCCTGCCGCGCCTGCCGCACCCAAAGACTAGAGCAACGCCGCGGTGGATATTTAAATTTACCTGCTGGCAAGGAGATAAAAAAGGGGTGAAAAAACAAATGTAGCGGTGGCCTAGCTAATCGGTCGCACTAGCCCAACTAGCTAGCCACCGTGCTTCATTGATGTACTCGGCGTGAAAGGTGGTCTTTTGTGATTTGACGACTCATTTACTTGCTTCGGCGCTATGAGCGAGGAGGACCCAAAAAACGCGCGGTAGGGCGTCCCACATCTCGGCAAGGAAGAATATATGCGTGGACCACCCGGGAGGACCCCGAAACCGCGCCGTAGAGTGTGCCGCGTCTCGGCACAGAGGAAAAATGTGCGTGTAAAAATATACTTTATCAGACATAGTAGTACCTATGGTTCGACCTCGGGACCCAGCCAGTCGGTCGAAAACACACCACTAGCCACACAGCTTCATCATGCTAACGTGGCACGGAGGATAGGTGTGGTAGCTCCGTCTCGACCAGCCACAACGTCTCTTGTCCTAGGCGATTCTTCTATTTTCCAAGCTTTTTTAGTTATAATAACACCACGGCAAGCTAGCGCCGCTCTTCGTGTGTGCCCGTGCGTCTAAAGGTTAGACGATGGAGAGGAGAGAGATATCGTAGACCTGGGACCCACCAGTAAGTGAGTCAACAGTCATGCACGTGTTGACGAGGCACTCCCTCTACTCTACTCAACGTAATACTGTATAAAATCAAGTTGTGGGACAAAGCCAACAACCGTTGTTGTTTCAGGCTATCGACTTACGCTTTGTAGTCCAAGTTGCCAGTTCGAATCTCGTCTTTCAGATTTGTTAGTTTTAGGTCCAAATTTGATCAATGACAAGTGGGACCCCCGTGTGTTGTTCCGATATTTCAGTGTAAGATGGTTTTTTTGAACAAACACTTAGCGCGGTTAGACAAGTAACGGCACAAGTTACACGTATTTTGCAAGTTTACGAACAAAAATGACAGCGGCATAGAATACCACATCTACCCCGCAGCTTAGATGCTATGGTGATACGAGTTTTTACATCGTTGGAACTGAGATCCAATGGCTTGGGAGTAGTCTTTGTAATTATGCGCAATTTCCAAACTCTCCAAGGTTTTTTTGCAAATAAAACATTCAGGCCTCGTGTGTGCCGCTGCATCTTGGATCCAACGGCTCCCCGTTGCTCATATTAGGTGCCCTCGTAGCTTAATTAGCCGCTACGATGATACGAGCATCTAGGTCGCATGATCTGTGATCAGATGCCACATGCGTAGTGCTTGTACTTTCCGCGCAATTCCCAAACTCTATCAGGCGTATATTGCAAAAACATTCAAACCTCCTACCATGAGTCGTCAGATCTCTGTGAACTCGTATCACCATAGAATCTATGGTGCGGGAGCACCTCATGTTCTCCCGTGCGAGAAAACATCAGGTGCTCTCGCAGCTTGGATGGTACGGTGATACGAGCTTCGAGGTCGTTTGATCTGAGATCCAATGGCATGTGAGCAGTCTTTGTGCTTGTAAGCAGTGGCCGAACTCTTTGGGGGCTTTTCTGCAAAAAAACATTCGAACCACCGAGGAGTTGTTGGGTCACAAATCCAACGGCTCCGAAGAGCTTGTATCACCAAAGGATCTAAGGTGTGGTAGCACATGATATTCTTACATACAGGAGAATATGATGTTCTCTTTCATCTTAGATGCTACGGTAATACGAGCTTCGTAGTCATTGGATATGGGATCCAAGGGCATCTGAGTAGTTTTTGTACAAATTGTGTGCAATTCTCAATCTCATTAAGGTTTCCTGTAAAAATATTAAGACATCGTGTGAGCTGCTATATCTTAGATCAACAAGCTCCAAGCAACTCGTATCAGCATATAGTATCTAAGGTGTGGGGGCACATGATATTCTCTCGGGGAGGAGGGGGTGCACAACCAATCGGTGTTTGGGAGGGTGGGGACAAATATAATCTAAACAATCCTAAACAGAGCTTCACAATTTTATCTAGGGTCGAGGGGTCAACCCCCGACAATCTACATAGCTCCGCCTAAACACAACATTTGCATGTACTGTAGTACTAGACTTAATATTCATGTTTCCGTTTCCTGTTCATTTTAAATATTGAATTGAGGACCATGCATGTCTTACATTTTACTCCCTTTGTTCCTAAATATTAGTCTTTTTAGAGATTTCAAATGGACTGCCACATACGGATGTATATAGACATATTTTAGAGTGTAGATTCACTCATTTTGCTCCATATGTAGTCACTTGTTGAAATCTCTAGAAGACTAATATTTAGGAACAGAAGGAGTATTTTTGAATTCGTGTCATACATGCATGGTTTGGAAAATAGATGCACTATACTTATTGGATTGCTGTTGTGTTCGTGTGTGTTCGTGTGTGTGTGTGTGTGTGGTCGTATGCTTGATACATACAAAGTTTTCTCACCACCATACTGTTCATCTTTTAATTTGAATTTGCAATGAAAAACTTACTAGGGATACCATGAAATGTGAAATCCACGTTGAGATCACTATATCACAAACTCACTCTAATTCGAGAACTCGTCATAAATCAATTACCACGTTGAGATTACTATTTGCAAGGAAAATACAGGCATTGTAATACACATAGATTCGTTCGGCAATTTAAAAGATTCCTTTCGTATTCTTTTTTGTGAAGGATCCTTTCGTATTCTCGAATGGTAGGACCCAACGGCGTACCAGCCAGACCTTGGCTCGTGTTGATCCTAAAAGAAGGGGCTCGTGTCCTTCTGGTGGCGCGCGTGGTACGCACATTAGCCAACCCCAACCAGTCGAGCCTCCGCATTCCGAGTCGAAATATCTGGCGGCCAGAATTCCAGCCCTAGGAAATTCCCCTCATGTACCCGGTCCATAATGACTACAGATGAACAATGGAGGGATGCTTTAGTAACTAGACAACGTTACCTACCATGCCGAGCACAGTTCAATTCCCTCGGTCGCCGCTACCCAAGGTCACCCGTCAACTGCATTGCCTAGTACTCCAGGATGAGCACAGAATTGAGCTCGTTTGTTCGTGCCTACTAGTACTTGAGTTAATATATCAGGCAATGCACTGGTACGGAGGGATTATCCTTTTACTCTGCATATATAACTTGTTTGAAGTCTAACTAAGCAAAATGTTTGACCAAATCCTTTCTTAAGAAATACAACAGGAAAGATGTATCGCTTGAAAATTTATTGCATGATGCAGGTTATGATATTGTTTCGAATATTGGATTTAAATTTTCAGAAAATCCAAAAGTGACCAGAAATTCATGAAACTGAGCATGGTCACGTGATATGGCACAAATATTCCTACGTAAAGTTTTTGTTCAATTTGAGACAAGCTGCTTATGAGAAGTTGCACAAATGAAGAGCCAAGGTATTTTGGAACAAAGACCTGTCATGTTAAGGTGAACGCTTTCACTATTGAAACCGTGGGCGTTTACGTGCCGGCACGAGTCCCGCTTCTCATCGGCAGGTGCCGTCTGAGCAAGCGTGTGAGTCGACGGGAGGCGTGCGAGCAGACCGCTGGGCCGGCTGACGGGGAGGCATGCGAGCAGACCGCTGCGCAGGCTCACCGGGAGGCGAGCCCTTTGACCAGGCTCCGCCGCCCACCTTCGTCCCTACTGCTCCCACTTTTAATGTCGCCGGTGCTGCAGTTTAAAATCAACCCCGCGCTACCCGGTATCGCTACAATCTTCTCTCTTCCCCTCCGATTCTCCTGTCGTCTACCTCCAACCAGCCTGACCTAACTGTACGCCGTGCCGCATCACGATGGTCTGCCCTTAGTCTTCCAGTTTCCTGAGGAAGACACCCAGCTGGAGTGTCAAGAACATAAGGCGCTTTGGGACGAGCTTGAACCGGCCTCGCGGGAAGACGCCGCGCCTGTTCCCGCTCCCGTTTCGGCTCCCGTCGCCCCGAGTGCGCCAGCGCCCATCCCCGTGGGATTGATGGGCTGGGAGCCGCACATTGTCGCCGAGCTTGATGCCACGGGGTTCCACGAGGTCCCCACTGACTTTCACGCGCCGGTGCACCTGCCAGCGCATGCGCCTGTGCGTGCACTGACGCGCACGCCGGTGCCGGTGCCCGTGCACCTGCCAGCATGCGCCTGCGCGTGCACTGACGTGCGCGCCCGTGCCGGTGCCTGTGCACACGAATGTCTCCGTCGCGCCGTTGCCAGCGCCTGTCCCTGCACGGGTGCCAGTGCCCCCCTCGGCGGCATGGATAGCCGCCGTCGACCGCTTCCTTGCACCAATGCTAGTCGCCTTCTCCCGTCAGTTAACTCGCTCCTGGAGACCGAAGTCCAGAACATTGTGGCCTTCCTTGAAGCTAGGGCCAATGTCCAGGAGTACGCCAACAACAGCGCAAGATGCCACCGTCGCCGTCGCCGTCACCGTCGCCGTCTGTCAGTGGCCCGACGACACACAGAGCACGGCAGAGGAGCCGCTTCCCAGCGCAAGACGCCCCCGCCGCCGCCTCGTAATCTAAATTTGCCATGAAAATGTTCGGATTGCCATGCTTAAAATCCGAACGTTTATCATTTCCGTTATTTTAGATCGATCGTCGTATGAATGTAAAGTCGGAGTCAGGCTGAATGAAATCTATGGTTTGATCGATTGAATGTTCTGCTAGAGTCGTATCAAATTAAATATAAAACTTCATCAAGCCACATGTATTCCTTCTCATCCAACGACCTAGACCGCTTCAATGTCGATCGCTCAACACGTTTAGCGTGCAGTTGATTTCATGCCAATAATAGTGCTAATCACATAATAACACGCAAATAATATCCTACTTAATATCCACATGCACTTAATATACTTCCAAATTAATGTGCATTGCACGTACACATTGACTAGTACTACTAGTACGTGAAACTGGTGCCGTAACTTGTGAATGCATCCAGATATGGTCAACGGCAACATCGCCCGCGAGTTCTTCGTGTTTGCCCGTGCGTCTAAACGCAGAAGGGGAGGAGAGAGAGATAGCACACATGGAACCCACTAGTAAGTGAAGGCGAATAGTACGTGATAACGAGCCGGTCCCACTAATGTACTAAAAATAATATTACATGTTATCCATTAAATAGGCTGTGGTAATATAAAAACATTATATGAACAAAGGGGGGTACAACAAACATTGCTGTTCTACGTATGTTGCCTATTGACATGCGGCTTGAAGGCCCTGGTCGCATGTTCGATCCTCGTCCTTTATTTTTAATTTGTATATGGGTCCAAATTTGTTTCATGACAGGTGGGCCCCTCGGTGTGTAGTTTGTAGCACTTTAATTTGTGGATCGAAATTTGTTCCATTCCAGGTGGACTATCGGTGTGTAGTTTTGTAGCTTATTTGCAATAATTAAAGAGAACAACAGAGTTTTTTTGCAATAATACCATGGTGCGACGTTGAAGGCGAGAAAGGACGTGCGAGAGAGCGATGACCGAGCTAGAGGGAAATCAATTGGGGGAGGTGCGGGGGTTGCAACGGTGTTTGGAGTAGTTGTGGGCCAAATGCTAGGAAAATACAATCTAAACCCACCGGAATAAATGCCTACATAAATTAATCCAAGGTTGGAGTCCCCCTCGCAATGTAAATAGCTCCGGCTTTGCGAGGGATGGAGAAGTAGCTTCAATGTGTGGAAGATACGGCGTGAGAAAGCGAGGTCAATCGAGAGACATATAGATAGAGAGACAAAGTGAGTGTGGTCCGACATTCATTGAAAAGATATATATGCTCTGGAGAGATATTGTCCGATTGAGCTTTTGGGAAGGGTGAGGGCTGTAAGATAGAGCTTGAGAGATGATCCAGTCAAAGACATGTAGATATATTTTGTGCGTGGGAGGAAGCAAGGCCAATCAATTACATATATAAAGGGAGAGAGATTGAGCGAGTGTGGCTCGTCGTGCGATCGAAAGAGTGAGACGGGTTGGAGAGAGTGACCTAGATAGACAATGTGCGTGAGAGAGTATACAATATGAATATGTCGAATTGGGCTCAAACATTGAGATATATCGTTTGTGTCCTAGAAAGAGCGAGGTCAATCAAGACATACAGAGAGAGAGAGAGAGAGAGAGAGAGAGAGAGAGAGAAAGAGATTGAGCGAGCGTGGCCCGCCATGAGGTCGAAAGAGTGGGGGCGGCTTGGATGGACTGACCTAGATATACAATCCGCGTGAGAGAGTATAGAGTGTGTTGATCGAGGCCCGAACAGGGAGATATATCATTTGTGTGTGAAAGAAAACGAGGTTAATCGAGACTCGGATAAAGAGAGCGAGATTGAGCGAGTGTGGCCCGCGTGCGGAAGAAAGAGTGAGACAGTCTCGAGGGAGTGACCTAGATAGACAACGTGCGTGCGTGCGCATGAGAGGTTGGGGGGCTAGATAGGCAATGCATGTATCTAGCAAGAGAGGGTGGGAGGGAGAGAGAGAGAGCTTGGCATGGGGTGCAATGGTGAGTGTGTGAGGTAAATACATTTGGTAACAGAGTGTAAAAAGGGGGTTGTGTAGTTGAGAGAGTTAGAGATCGAAACATGGAGAGAAAGAACGAACATGTGTCGGAAACCGATAGCTTCCTAATGTGGCTGGGAGAGGAAGATTG